>NC_043001.1:30336058-30406058 GCF_006345805.1 Octopus sinensis | reverse complement strand
ATAGACACGCAAATATATAAATAAAATTGTAAGCTAACGTGCGTGTGTGTGAGTGGGTGTGTGTGGGTGTGCGCGCGTGTGTGTGTGTGCGTGTGCGTGAGTGTGTGACAGGAAAGTTTTTTACGACGAATATAACACCTATATCCAAGTAGCAGAAAGATAAGACAGTAAGGTGTGATTTGAGGGAGATTTGGCTGCTATTTCTACCATGTCTAGCTGCCATGTAGGGGTCTCCCTCATAGGCTCATACATACATATATACATGGATAAGACAGTAAGGTGTGATTTGGGGGAAATTTGGCTGCTATTTCTACCAGGTCTAGCTGCCATGTAGGGGTCTCCCTCATAGGCTCATACATATATACATAGATAAGACAGTAAGGTGTGATTTGGGGGAAATTTGGCTGCTATTTCTACCAGGTCTAGCTGCCATGTAGGGGTCTCCCTCATAGGCTCATACATACATATATACATAGATAAGACAGTAAGGTGTGATTTGGGGGAAATTTGGCTGCTATTTCTACCAGGTCTAGCTACCATGTAGAGGTCCCCCTCATTGGCTCATATATATATACATACATAACACAGTAAGGTGTGATTTGAGGGAGATTTGGCTGCTGTTTCTACCAGGTCTGTTAGGCCTTCTCATGTAAACTCAAGCTTTCTCATGCCTTGAACATAAGACCAAAGCAGAGAATGTATTCTTTTATTCTTCTGCTTTTTCCAGCCATTGGTCTGTGGCCATGCTGGGGCAATGCCTTGAAGAATTGTAGTTTAATGAATCAACTCCAGTTTTATTTTTGTAAGCATTGTACTTATTCTATCTGTTTCCTTTGTCAAACCACTAGGTGACAGGGATGTAAACAAACCAACATTCGTTGTCAAGCAGTGGTGGAGGACAATCACAAGCACAGACACGCACACACACACACATACATGCATACACATATACACACATACATACACACATACATATATATATATGTGTGTATATATATATTGCAGCCTGGAAGGTGTTTGTAAGCCATTTAAGAAACACACAAAAACCGTTACATTCACTTCAACATTTAAATTTAATTTGCCAAAATATTTTCGTCGCTTTGAGACTGCGACCTGTTCACTGACAAAAATATCGTGCTAACAGGTCGTGGTCTCAAAGCGACGAAAATATTTTGACAAATTAAATTTAAATGTTGAAGTGAATCTAACGGTTTTTGTGTGTTTCTTAAATGGCTTATAAACACCTTCAACGCTGCAACTGTTTTTGTTCCAGCACACGATCTCAGATCAAGTCACTTGCTATGCAAGTACATCTCTGTAACTATATATATATTTATATATATATATATATATATATATATGTATATTGGTAAAAACAGTAAGATAACAAAAGAAAGAAAGAGACCTCAATATTATGTAAATAGAGGAAATCTTTATATATAAAAGTGAGGTTGTGTGTCTGTCTCCTACGATTTAGATTCCTAACTACTCCCACATTTTGCGGTGCAGTTTAACCAAAACCGGGTATCTTATAGTCGTGATTCATATCGAGACCGTCTGGGTATTAGCGTGCGTCTACGATGAGTCTACGATTTAAAAAAAAATTTACCATCAATTTTTCCCATTTTTAATCCAATTTTGACATATATAAGGGAAGTAACTATCTAAAATTTATTATTAAATCTCAGAACGTAAAAAGCTACAGTAACACCCCTCCCCCTTTGTGGTTAGCCATATTGAGATGGCTATTATACTTTACATCTCTAAAAATGCTTATATAATTATTTCCCTTACAAACCCGAGCAACGCCGGGCGATACTGCTAGTATTATATATTTGTAATATCCACTTTTCCATGCTTGCTTAGATAGGACTAAATTTTCTGGGCAGATTTTCTATGGTCAGATGCCCTTTCTGTCAACAACACTCAAATTTCAAAGTAAGGTAAAATTTCCCCATGACCGGACATATTTTCACTTATTTACAGCCATCATATGATGTCAAGACAGAGAGACACTAACACACTGTATTTTTACAAAGTGCTCTGAATTTGAGAAACCTTGATTGTGTTTGTTAGGTACAGTAGACTTGACAAATGTCTGAAGCAATTGAACATCATAACTATCTGTTTGTGAATTACTTGCTGCCCCTAATGGTAAGAAAAAGAAACCGATGTGCAGCCCATTTTTAGGGCTGTACATCAGTTTCTTTTCATGCTAGTGTGGGTAGAATAGTTTTTGGAAATTAATATAGGGAAGTCATTGTTTTAAAGCTGGATGCCCTTCCTGCTGCTAATTATGATCCTGGGAGGAATTTCAACCGTGTTTCATGGTCTGCTACCACAACAGCTCCTTTATAAGATCCTGTTAGCTCAAGACATCATCAGGAGGAACCACGTCCGGTTTCGGCCCCTACTCCTCTACCGTTTTGACGTGGCGGGACCCCTCCCTTTTGGAGGTGTCTTCAGCTCTGGTATTGGGTGCATGTCTTCTTTCTTCTGTTCCCTGGCCTCTTCGATGTAGCGTCAACGAGTGTCAGTGGGTGACTGACTGACTTGTCAAATTTTCCCTTAAATACCTGCTGCTAGACTCTAGCAGGCAGCCCCAGCAAGTTGTCAGGTGACACTGTCTCAACTTTAACTGACCAATGAAGGCGTGTAGTCTTAGCCCATGCATTCTCTAAACTACTGTCACCTGTCAGTCAGCGAAGCTAATTCAGTGTCAGCTTGTCTCACCTAGTGATGTTATTTTCCACCAGCATGTTATGACTTTCAAGCCATTTTTGGTCTTCTCGCTTCAGCCATATATAGAAGCTGGCTTTTACAACCACCTCTTGTATTCTCCTTATTAGTTTTCTCGGCTCTGAGCTAGAAAAAACAAATCTTCTTTTGAGTAGAACTAGAACCATAGGTAAGCAGCTAGTTTTGTAGTTAAAACGTTTGCTTTATATTATATGGTTCCAGATTCAATCCTTCTACACAGTAAACAGGGCTGATGTCTTCTACCAAAGCATTGTGTGAGAAGACAAACAGTATGAAAATCTGTCAGATGGGCTATATTTTTCGGATGGTAGATTTAATCCTTTCTTTGGTTTCACACTACCACCTGGCTCTTGGGAGCCTTTTGGAAAGTTCCTGATCTCCCATCATCATCATCGTCATTTAATGTTCCTTTTCCATGCTGGCATGGGTTGGATGGTTTTATAGGAGCTGGGCAGCTTTTCAGCTGTCTGTTTTGGCATCGTTTCTACAGCTGGATGCCCTTCCTAATGCCAACCACTTTACAGAGTATACTGGGTCCTTTTACTCAGCATCAGCTCAGGTGCTTTTATGTGGCAATGGCATGGGTGCTTTTTATGTGACACCAGCACCCACGAACCCACAAGATTAGGAATGCTCAGCTGGAGAGGGATACAGGGGCCAAGCCTGTATGCAAGGACAACTATGCCTTTACTTAGCATTGTGTGTCTCCTCAAGTGCAGGAAACTATCAGGAGTTATGGTTTCCTGTCTTCCCTTCTGTGAGTCCCAACATCTGTAGATCCTTTTTCACCACTTTGTCCCATATCTTTTTGGGTCTACCATTTCCATATGGGTGACTGGGTCATATCCTACTCCATCATATATTTAAAAATAATCTACAAGATCTATGTTATTGTTTCTCCCTCACCTCCAACACTCGATATGGAGGGCCTACAAAAGGGTCATTAGCACTACTTTACTTCATCTGACTTAATCATTTAAAAAAAAATGTATTTCCTCAGGAGTACAAAATAATAGATATAGTAAAGTTTGAATCATGCTTCTTCTTTTTCTACTTCTTCTTCTCCTCCTCCTCCTCCTCCTCCTTACTCATGCCATTAGCCACAAAGAATAATCTCCAATTTGGACCTACTCTAAGCTACAAAAATGCATGCGGCAACTTGAAGATCCACCCACCACACGTGATAGACTGGCAGTTGCACAGGCACGAAAGCTACGTTGTTATCTTCATTCCGTAAACGGTGGCTTTTAACCGGTGGAAAGCTGAACCATCCTGGGGTACAGAGGATTTGCAATCTAGACTAGGGTCTGAAAGTTTACCACACCATAGTGGGTTACACCATGGTTCCTCTGCTTTGTGGCAGAAGTAGGAAGAAAGAGTGAGAGAAAATTGTGGTGAAAGAGCCTCATGGAGCTTAGGTGTTTTTGTTTAATAAACACAATGCCCAGTCTAGGAATTGAAACCAGGTTTTTATGACCGCGAGTCCGCTGCCCTAACCACTGGGCCATGATGATGCTGTCAATATACAGCATCTTAACTGCATACGTGTCATGTTTTATTGAAGGTTGCCTTTACTTATTTCCTAACTGTTTGTATTGTCAAAACTTCTTTATGGTTTTAGTGGAGATAAAACGTGTTTTTCTTAATCACATTTAAAAAAAATTTCTTAACTGGTATTACAAATGAAATGAAACGTCTCCAGTGAGAAATTGAAATCTAATCATTACTTGTTTTACTGTGTGCTACACTTCATTCTATGACATCAAAAGAGAAAAAATAGACAGAAAAGATGAGATAGGTATATGTAACATGAACAGGCGTAAGATCAACTTGCAGGTGTCATCCTGCTCTCAGCAGATTAAATGTCAAAGGTGTACATCTAAGCTCCATGATTTACTACAAGTACAATTATCAAATGGTGGCGTCCCAATCTCTTCCACGGAGATTGATTACAAGTCTGTATTCCATCAAGTGCCCTAGATGTACCACACATACTGCTGTCAAATCTCTGTCATTGACCATATAAGGATCTTCTACCTCATCTGCCACTTCAGTCTACATGCACTTAACCCTTTCAATACCAACCCGGCTGAAATCGGCTCTGGCTCTGTAGTACAAATGCCTTGTTTTCATAAGTTTTGAATTAAAATCTTCCACCAAACCTTAATCACAATTTATGTTCACAACACTAGCTGAATGATAACCAAGTTATTTTACTAAATTCTTTGTTATACTTAAAGTAATTGAAAGAAACACAGAGCATCTCAAAATAAATACGGTAACGAAAGGGTTAAGGGGTGATATCTCCTGTACAGCAATCTGAGATCACTGATACCCTCTGCTTAGTTCTTGCTCAGTAGCCAAAGTTAGGTACTGTTATGTGGCCTTTAGTGGGTGCTACTGAGTTCTGGAAGCCATAAATGAGAGCAGTGTAGCTGACAATTTTACAAAAGCACTACTTCTTACACTACATCAAACACTGAATCTGCTCCTTAATCATTTTATAGATCATGCAATACACTGGTTTATAAAAAAGTCAAAATTTGCATGCTTGTTTGACAATGTATAGTAGCATAGAAAGAAAATTAAATTTCAACATTTCAGTTTACTACCATCCATTACTGTCTTCGAAATTATTCTTTCTAGAAGCAAATGACTATATGTTATAAAACAATTTTCTTCTTTTCTTTAGACATTTTTACAAAGAGTGGCCATACTGTGGAACTGAAGGAAATTCCTGACTGGAATGCTGTACAAATTTGGGTAAATGGAGAGTTAGTCTTCAAATGTAATATTCAAGATCTTGATTTTGGTTTGTATTATAATTAATTTGCTGTCTTTACAATTGACCAATCTTATCATTGTCCCCCAAATTTGCCAAAGCTTTGCACTTCCCTTGGTTGGAGAGGACTTCACTTTCTGAGAATCATTGCAGTAAATCATAGAGCATTTTCTTCATTTCCTTCTGTTCCAACTATTAGAATGAGATGATTGAGTGCAACTGTTTAGGTGCTGATGATGTGGCACAGCTGACTTGACATTCAGTATGTTCTGGTGACAGTATTTTTTGATGCTGGAGGTAAACTCACACATACACATGCACACAGAAATATACACATAGACGTAGGCACAAGTGTGGCTGTGTGGTAGGAAGCTTAATTCCCAACCACATGGTTCCAGGTTCAGTCCTACTGTATGGTACCTTGGGCAAGTGTCTTCTGTTATAGACTTGGGCCAACCAAAGCCTTGTGAGTGGATTTAGTAGATGGAAACTGAAAGAAGCCTGTCGTATAAAAAGCACTGAGTCCACTCTGCAGAGTGGTTGGTGTTAGGAAGGATATCCAGCCATAAAAATCCTGCCAAAACAAACACAGTAACCTGTAGTCTTCTACCTGGCCGGCTCCTGTCAACCATCCTACCCATGCTTGCATGGAAGATAAATGTTAAATGATGACGATGATGATGTATATATCTATGTGTGTCTGTCTTTGTGTTTGTTTTTCCCTCACCACTGCTTGATAGCTGGTGTTGGTGTGTTTATGTTCCTGTAACTTAGCAGTTTGGCTAAAGAAACTGATAGAATAAGTACTAGGCTTAAAAAAATAAGTCCTGAGGTCAGTTTGTTCAACTAAAAAAACCTTCCAAGGCAGTGCCCCAGGATGGCCATAGCCAAATGACTGAAACGAGTAAAAGACGAAAGATAGATACAAAGAGAGAGAGAGAGAGAGACATTACAATTTTATGATTGACATAAACACTTTCCCTCTCTTCATACACATAAAGAAAAATATGCTTACACACATAAAGAGAGAAACATCAAAATGTCTGATATCAAATCAGCAACACCAAAATGTCTCTTACCCCTCAACCATATCCACTACACTCTTAGCCTATAATATTGATTTCAAATTTCGGCACAAGGCCTGCAATTTTGTGGGAGTGGGTGAGTCGTTTACATCGACCCCCAGTGCTCAACTGGTATTTCTTTTATCAACCCTGAAAGGATGAAAGACTGCTAAACATTTTGCCCAACATAGTAACAAATCTGCCAGCTCGCCACCTTCTCTTAACCCATAATATTCCAAAGATGGTAAGGACAGTATGCTGGTTATACAATATTAAACATTTCTTCTCCATTCTTTCATGCTAGCTTTGGTTAAATGGGTGGGGGATTTTGAAGCTGGATTTTATGACTGGATGCACTTCCTGTCACCAACCATTACCTGCTTTCAAGTAAGGGATTTTTTTTTTTCGAGAGGTTTTCAAAAGGGTAGAACAGCCAGTCACAAACCGAGAGAAGGTTGCACAATTATTTCGTGACAATTAGGACCAACTCCAAAAGAGAAAAGAGATAATTTCAAGGATCAATAATTAACCAATATTGATGTGACATTTTTTTTGGAAATGGAATTCCTCTCATTTCAATACATCAGTAAATATCTTGTATATTTAATATACCCTTATTCATTTTTGTTGTTTAATCACAAATGACTAGCCATTCTGAGTGATTTCTCTTAGCTCATCTTTATTTCATTCTCTAGGCCATAAATGTGTTATATTGTTCCATATGTTGGGGATAACGTAAGACACTTGCTGTGCTGATAATGTTGATTGAGGCAAATACATGTATCCACAGCTGTCCTCTTGTCTTGAGACAACCAGGCTGTTTTTTCCTTAAGAGTATGTCAATTTTATTCACTTACCGCCTTTTCTCATTTGGAGTTGGTTCCATTTACTACCAAGAAATTTTTCTACCCTTTCTGGAAATGAAAAGAGTATGGTTATATAAAGTTGCAGGCATTAAATTAAGACTGTCTTTGCTCCCAATTCGTTAAGATGATTTAGATGGCTTCATAGTTTTTGTTGTGGCTTTATAACAAGTTAACTTTTATTCGTTGTGATTCAACAATCTTTTCAAATGTTTTTGGGGAAATCTGTCACTTTCAAGTTAACTACGAGCTTATTTTTGTACTCAAGCCATGATCTTCCTATGTCTCTCTTTCCATTATGGTGCCTGGTCGTACATAAGGACTTTTGGAATGTTGTTGTCACTCATTCTGATGACATGATCAAGATCAATCCATCTTAACTGGGATTGCGAAAGAAAGGATTTAATAACATCAATTTTGTATTCAAACTTTCTATTATTCAGGCTTCATCTAAAATAATCCAAAGACATTACTTATGAAAAACATCAAGCTGGTTGATAGGGCACCCAAAATTCTAATCCATACAAGAGAGTAGAAAGAATTATAGCTTGGCAGATATTAATCAGTTTCAAATAAGATTCCCCTGAAATTTACAAAATTATAACTGAACTGATGGAGAAGAGAATTAGCTTAGATGACATACAATATGATTTCATGCCATGTTGGGGTACCTCTGATACCCTCTTCCAAGTGAGCAAACCACTCAAACTTTTGTCAATATGGAAAAGGTCTTTGACAGGGTTCTCATTCTGGGGTTTTGTAAGTAAACTAGAAGTAGACAAATGGCTTGTAAGTACTGTAAGTTAACAATTTTAGCCAGGAATTTAGCATGTTGGTGTAAATCAAGAGTTTAGTCAATTTCCTTTTGTTTATTATGATCCTGCACTAGTTGACCACAAGGACTCTTGCGTGTTGATGGCCTAGATCACATAACTCAATCAGCCAAACGTTCAGAGAGTAAATTCCAAGCTTGACAGCAAAACTTAGAATTGGGATGTCTCTAAATAACTGGCTAGAACCAAAGTCTTAACAAAAACAGACATGATAGTGCTGCCACTGGGAAAATAGCCAATGCTTAATATGCAAAAAAAACATGTAGGAACTCTGTATAATGTACCTATTGTACTCTTCTCTCCATCTCTTGTACCACGTTTTTCTCCTATTAATTTGGTTCTTCTTTTGTCTTATTCTTGTCTTTTGCTCCAGCTCTCTTAACCGTTTGTGTGAGAAATACATGAACAAGTATGTACGGAGACAACATAGGGAAGAGAATACTCTTTAGTCTTGCCAGTAATGAGACAAGCCTGCTGCAAACCAAATGTAGAAAAATGTAGGGTACAGACGACTTTATAGTCTTAATAGGAGCAAGACAACCTCTGTAGTGCTTGTTCTATAATACCATGAATTCAGTACTTGCTTAAGTGGTTGGTGACAGCAAGTGTACCTAACTCTAGAAACCATGCCAAAATGGAATGTATGATGAAGACATGTCTAACAGGGCCAGCCAACCCATGCCAGTACGGAAAGTGAATGTAAAATTATGATAATTAACATTAATGTGTTTTTCTTCTTACAGGAGGTGATGGATGGTTAGATCCCCTTTGTACTGAAGCCGAAGATAAAGTCACTAAAGCTTTTTGATGTTGAAAATAGGATAATGACTTAAAACAGATGAAGTGTTAACCTGCCCGAAACACGAACTCTTGCTTTATTGCTTCAAGTTGAGTGCCTCAATGTTTCGTCTTCTCACTAACAACAAATTTAATATTAAGATTTGGGGAATTAGATCTCAGGCTTCATCTCACAAAGATGTCTAGGCAAAAGCAACCAAATTTTAAAAATGAATTTCAGTGGTTCTCTCACCTAAATGATTGTAACCCTTGAGACTATATTCCTGGTAATGAAGAATTTAGTACAATAACTTTGTCATTGTGAAAATCAAAGTGTAATGGAAGGTTTTAGTTAGAGCATTTTAAAATAGTTTTATAATAAAAAGTTTGTATCAGAACTAAGGTGGTTTTGGGCAGGTTGGCATCAAAACGGTTAAAATCTAATTCTTTTGATGTGTTCACTGTTCCTTGATAATATTTCTAACAAAGTACTCCATTCATGTTTCATATTTTAAAAGCAATGAAAAATTTGGAAGTCTCTTGCTCCAGCTCTCTTAACCGTTTGTGTGAGAAATACATGAACAAGTACGTATGGAGACAACATAGGGAAGAGAATACTCTTTAGTCTTGCCAGTAATGAGACAAACCTGCTGCAAACCAAATGTAGGGTACAGACGACTTTATAGTCTTAATTTCACTTAGTCAACGTGATTGAGCAGATTTATTTGTATATCTAGGACAACACTGTTTACTGTAGTATTCATATTTTAAGATAGTAGGGTATAATTTAAGAGAATTTGGTTACTTAAGAATTAAGCTAGTGTTGAGATATAAACTCTGTCTCTTCTACCATTCATATGTTTACATCTAGCAGCCAAATCACACTGAAACTATACCTTAATGTTTATCAAGAAGAGACACACACACCCACACACACATATATATATATATATGTGTATAGAACACTGCATAAATCATTTCCATAGTTTTATTTTACTCATTAGACTATCATCATGGTAGGGCATTGCCTTAAAGGGTGTACTTGATCAAATCAGTCCTAGTACATATTCTTAAAATTTGGTTTCTATCAGTCTCTTTTTGCTGAACTACTATGTTATCAGGACATAAGCCAACACCAGTTGTCAAGCAGTGAGAAAACCGCCACCATCCCTCGCATATTTTGTAAAGGGAAATTGAGCATCCGCGATTTCTGCTTACAAAATTCACCCACAAAACATTGGTAAGCCTAGGAAGACACTTGCCCAAAGAACCAAGCAGTGTAATTGAACCTGGTTGGGAAGTAAACACCTAAAGCACACAGCCTTGCCTGCAATTGTAGAGGATGTATTAATAAATAAATATTATTCAAACCAAAAATGTATTCAAATGCTTTTACTTAAGTAACTTCAACTACAAAGTTTTCAAGTAACATTTTTTTTATTTTGCTTATTCTTTTTTATCTCCTTCCATATTTCACGGGCTTTTTTCTTCTTTAGTGTTTTGCGTTTACTTGTATTTACAGTAGCGTTCCCCTTCTTCTTCTTCTTTATGTGTTTCTTAAAGGGCGTATTTGAAAAATCCTCATTCCCCCACAGTAACTTTCTCTTCTTATCATTATTACAGAGGATTATTTCTTTATTGTCATCCACATACGCATCTGAGCGCAGTTTCCATGTAATTTCTTCTGGTTCAGGCTCTGCTTGAGCGAGTGCTTGCTCATGATCTTCTATGTCAGCATTACCTGAAGAAGAGAGAGAAGAGAAAAAAAAATAACTAAATGACATTATAAACAGATTTTAAAAAGCAACAATTATAAATGGCATTTTTTGTGGAAAAAAAAAAAAAAAGCGAAGTTAAATAGTGTTATGCAAGGTTTCCTTGTTCAAACATTATAATCAATGGTCTTTTAACCCTTTAGTATTTAAACCGGCCAAAATAGTTAATCTATTTTATGTTCAAACCGACCAGATCCAAGCTCTCACACCTACCCTACAATGTTATTCTACATTAAGTAATTACACCATCAACATCTTGAAGATATGAGATAATGCATGATTAAGTCAAATCAATGGGAATCAATAAGCATTATGTTTGATAGAATAATTGGAACACTAAAGGGTTAAAGGATGTCAAAATTGAATAAGGTACTTGAGTGAAACAAATTTCTACATGAAGTTCCTATTAATATCATTAGAACTAGACAAATAAACAGATGAGTTATTTCTTCTACATTCATTCTCTTTTACCTTTTCCAACTCATTCACACGACCATGCTGGGACATCACTATTAAATGAAAGATGTTTACAGTATCTAGGTTTCTCAAGTGGTCCCTACATACTAACTAGACCCAATGTTGCCAATATGGTATGGCTGTAAACAAACCTAATTTTTTGCTGGTATTCTAACCATTAACCATGCAATCATGAAGTAGAAGCGAAACCTTTTTAAGTAGTGTATTTACTTTGTTCTGTGTCATAACTGTTTTGAATACAACTCTGCTTGCCTCGAATATAATACCAATGCAATAATAGTTGGTCATCATATTCTGTATACTTAAATGAAACACTCTGAACACTCTAGCTTATAAGTAAAGTAGATTACTTCTCACAAAGCAGATTTCAACAATGAAACTCAACAAAGTATAAAATAATTTACCTGATGCTGCTAAGTAAACTGGCAGGGATGGTGAATCTTCAGTCTTTAAGTAGATATTTCGTATGTTTTCAGCTCCCCCAGGAATAGATTGACAAAGACTGTTAACAGCAGCTATAATATTGTCACTAACTTCAGTTTGTTTCATAGAAGAATTGGCAATATGTGCCATGCTGGTAAGTAAAAAGAAAATAGCATTAAACATGAATCAAAGAAAAACTACTTTCTGTACTATAAAGTACCCGTACTTGTCACAGGAACAGAATTCAAAATTTATCCAAGTGCTACTTTATGCATGTGAAAGTTATGAATTGCAGCTAGTCTCTGAACAAATTAAGTTGTTTATGGCACTAATATTTAAAAAAAGATGTGATAATCATCTAGAGGAAAAATGAATGCTGTCTTAGTATAAACTTGATGTCTTAGCAATTGCTGTTGTTACATTAATCAATACTTGAACTAACATATTACCCAACAGATGATGTAGTGGTTTAAGGTAGTCTACAACTGAAACGAGACAATTGGGTGTGGCATGGCTAACTGGAGACTCAACTTGTAGTAACAGTGTGTTTTAATACCAGAGGCAAACAGATGCATGCATGTGCACACATATAGATAGAGTGACAGACATTACAATTTATTAATCGAACATGGTTGATATAAACTCTTTCCCTCTCATCATGCACAAAGAGAAATGTGTTTTCACATAAACAGAGAGGGGAGAGACAGACAGACACATTAAAACATCTGATGTCAAATAAATCAGCATCAAATCAGTGATGCTAAAATGCCTCACACCTTCCTGCAAATACTTTATATTTTTGGAGCCCCTTGAAGATTTGGAACAAAAATTCTTAGGAGGAACCTCAAAGTGATATATTTCCACAAAATTTCCACTTCCGATCAGAATAGAAAAGTGCTCAAATTTTGCACTAGTTTACTTTGTACTTTATAAACTACATGAGGAGTTAGAGCTTTAACCAATGGGTAAGTAATCCACATATATACATCACAATTTACCAAGAAACTCTTGTTGATTATCAAATAATTAATATCTGTAACAACTGAAGCAATTTAAAATTTGGCAAATCCTGTTTAGTATATTAATATTTGTTTTAATTCTTGCACTAAATATATTTTTCATTGGACAGAATTTCATCTATGATGTCAGTATGG
The DNA here is from genome assembly GCF_006345805.1 of Octopus sinensis. Lineage (NCBI taxonomy): Eukaryota > Metazoa > Mollusca > Cephalopoda > Octopoda > Octopodidae > Octopus > Octopus sinensis. The sequence goes on along the minus strand of NC_043001.1, from coordinate 30,393,150 downwards.
CTATGAGGTTAAAAGTTTGCTTCTCATTCATGTGGCTTTGGATTCAGTCCTACTGAGTGTCTTCTACGACAGCCCAGGGATGACCAAAGCCTTGCAAGTGGAACTGGTAGATAGAAACTTAGAGTATACATATATGTATCTCTTTGTCTTGACATCACACAATGGTTGTAAAACAAGCATCACTGTTTTAATAGAAGAGTTATTCATTTTCAATTTTCCACGAAAACACTTTACTTGGAAATCAATGAGTGTTGGTGACAGAAAGGGCATCTGATTATTGAAAATCTGCCTCAATGAATTCTGTCTTTATCATACAAGCATGAAAAAGTGGATATTAAAACAATGACAATTATGCTAATCCAAAGGATAAATAATTGGCTTATAAATTATACAGTAAACATTAAAATCTAATAAACATTACTTACCAGCAAGATCCTCTTCCAGTTATGACTAAAAAACTGTCATTGACAGCACTGTTAATTTCTTCCTTAAGTTTATCAGATTTTAGATCGACTTTTATAGGAATTCTATAAAAAAAAATTGAATTTTTAAGAAAATATTAACATGGAAATGTCAAGTATTACAGTAAAGTAAATGTCAAATTATGAAAGTAAAACTTGTAACAGGAAACACATACCGTTTTCGTCTGAAGAAATCTCTTCCTAATATTCGTGGCAATGGTCCAAATATACTTCTATCAGCTAAAAATAAATCAAATTTATTGCAAAGTTTCCTCTTAGCCTCAACTGGTCTATATTCCAAATGCAGGGTCTTTAGAGTAATGACCTGAAATAGAATAATTTAAAAAAAATTAAGCATTATTTTATATTTATAAATTCATCAATTCAAGTGTATAGATACAGAGATGACGAAAATAACCAGGTATAATAAATACCATCCATTTTTCTTTTGTTATTTTCATTGTATTATTTAGCGGCCCTGTTATGATTTGTCAAAATGTTCACATAACTCATATCTTAAAGAAATGGGAAAAAAACCTAATTGAATAAATACTTATTTCTTTATTACCCACAAGGGGCTAAACACAGAGGGGACAAACAAGGACAGACATAGGTATTAAGTCGATTACATCGACCCCAGTGTGTAACTGGTACTTAATTTATCGACCCCGAAAGGATGAACGGCAAAGTCGACCTCAGCGGAATTTGAACTCACAACGTAACACAGACGAAATACCACTAAGCATTTTGCCCGGCGTGCTAACGTTTCTGCCAGCTCGCCGCCTAATTGAATAAATACTGGTTTACTTACATCATGACACTGATGCTTATTCAAAACTGATTTTAAGAGACAGGTACAAATATAGCAATTTACTAAAAATGAAATTGTAACAGATCAACAGGTATTCATTACTAAGCACTGAAATACAAACATAAGTCTTTTTAGTGCTTATCATTTACAACATAGCTGCACTATTTGACTCTAATCTGCATAAAAATCTATTGGAGTTGCTCAGACAATATGGAATTAAGAAGTTACACAAGAAGTCCAATGCACTGCACAGCAGGCAATATTGTGTACTTCCTTGAATGATTCTTTATCATCCATATATAGGGAAATGTCATTGGTCTACTTGTTACATTCATGCATGACCAATCAGGTGGATTGGTATGTGCAGCTAGGAAATTATGGGAGGTGGGAAAAAAAAAGATACATCCCATGAACCAAGAGAAACATAGTCAAATTAGCTGAACTGATTAACCTATTAGCATTCAGATTATTCTGTTGACTGTTATGCTTATTTGTCCACATTGTTTTGAATTACTCTTACTCTTTACTTGTTTCAGTCATTTGACTGTGGCCATGCTGGAGCACCGCCTTTAGTCGAGCAAATCGACCCCAGGACTTATACTTTGTAAGCCTAGTACTTATTCTATCGGTCTCTTTAGCCGAACCGCTAAGTTACGGGGACATGAACACACCAGCATCGGTTGTCAAGCAATGTTGGGAGGACAAACACAGACACACAAACATATATATATATATATATATATACACGACAGGCTTCTTTCATTCTCCGTCTACCAAATCGACTCACAAGGCTTTGGTCGGGCCGAGGCTATAGTAGAAGACACTTGCCCAAAGTGCCATGCAGTGGGAGTGAACCCGGAACCATGTGGCTGGTAAGCAAGCTACTTACCACACAGCCACTCCTGCGCCTACTCATTCATTACCTTTTTGCACTGACTTTTTAATGGCATGCTTGTTTACTTTTAGTATGACATCATAAGGAAGGTGTGAGAGGCTGAATATGGCCAGTTTGAACAGAAAACAGGTAGAATATTTGGGCCAGATATGGCCAGTTTAAACACTAAAGGATTAATCTAGAATCACCTCAGTTCAGAAGTAAAATTACTTCCTTTGAACCTTTAGGTTTAGTGGATTAAAGAATTATGATCTTTATCCTTTTAATGTAAACTTTTCTAAGTTGAAATGGAATGGATGGGTCAGCAGTATGATGCACCACTATGTAATAAAAAGATTCAACTTTCAACAGTCACTCAATTTAGCTGTAAATAGGTATTTGGAGATAGTGTTTAACTAAAAAGTGTTTTGCTACTTTGCTGTGCTTGGCTTATACCTTTACAAAGCAATGAAGACCATTTATGAAAATTCCTCTTCTTATAAAGTTTTCAGTAGTAATTCCAAAGATCCGATGGATTATGGTGTATTACTAAATCAATCAGAAATTTTATTTACCTCAGAAACACATGTTATTTTCTTCTCGGCCAAAAGTTCTTTGTAATGAAAAACTGTAGGGTCAGAATCTCGTACTCTCTTGTTCAAATCAGGCACAAAGAGACAGATGTATTGATTTTCAAAGCCTAAACCATGAGGGACATTCCTAACAGAAATAAAAGAATAAAAAAATTTAATCATAAGTTGTATGGCATAAATAGTTTATCAGTATTTTAACATACCATATAAAAATGAAGTTAAAAAAAAAAGAGAGCAAAAAAGAAATACTTTTTATTTGTCGCCAGAAAAGATACTTCTTGATTGTAATTCAGTTAACTACAAAGACCAAGCTCATTTTCACTTTTATCAAATGCATCACATACATCTATTCTGTTTACAACCATTGGAGTGTAGCTATGTTGGACCATTTCAGTAGATTCTATTGCCCCCAAAATTTGCCCAGTACTTATTTTAGTGGCCCCGTAAAGGAACAATAAAGTTGAACTGGGTGTAAAGCAATGTAACCATAACATCAACCATACTAGGTTTGCAGCCCCAAAGATACAAATATTTAGTGGATCTGGAGTTCTGTACTCTCAGTTGCTGAAACATTTTGGAAATCCAGATATGCTTTGGCCTTGTGAACCTGTGAGCTTCAGTCAAACTGTTACTATACCAATGACAGGATTACTTTAAAAAAATTGAAATTTCACCATAGCAAGAAAAGTTCCATCACCGGTCTAGTTTGTAGCTTATACTTCATACGAGCATGGTTTCATTTCTGGCCTTCACATATTAGTGTTAAGAAATTATTGTTTTCTAACATCATTTTTTAAACATTTTAAATCACTCACACTATTCAAATTCTTTTATTCTTTTGTATGTTTCAGTCTTGAAGCTGCGGCCATGCTGGGGCACCACGAGTTAAAAAATCTGCTCCTCACCCGGGGCAGATTTTGTAACTGGTGGTGCCCCAGCATGACAGCAGCCTCAACGCTGAAGCATATAAAAGAATAAAATAACTCGAACAGTGTGAGTGAATTATATAACCTTCACGATAAATATACTTATTTCTGTTGTGATAACAAAAGTACATGGAAATGCTGAATACTGTACGTAATCATTATAATGTTACTGAATTATTGTCATATTTAACAACTTCTTGCAACAGATTATAGCAAATAATCTGCTCAAAAACATCTAATTTAGCAGCTGAAGTAGAGATACCTCTGAGTTGACTTATTAATTTTCATACATCTGAATAGAGTGGCAAAACATACAAATAAACCATATTTGATGGCTTATAAACATACCCCCACCCCACCAAAATGTCTCAAAATATCATCCAGGGTCTTATATGCAAAGTTGGGCCTCCCATAAACTTTAATGCACTATCTTTTACTTCTTTCAGTCATTAGACTGTGGCCATGCTGGAGTACTGTCTTGAAGAATTTTAATCGAACCAATCAAACCCAGTACTTAATCTAGCAGTCTCTCTTACCAAACTACAAAGTTATGGGGATGTAAACACACTAGCACAGGTTGTCAAGCACACACATACACATATACGATGGGCTTCTTTCAGTTTCCATTTTACCAAATCCACTCACAAGGCTTTAGTAGAAAACACTTGCCAATATGCTACTCAGTAAGACCGAACCTTGAACCTTTTGGTTGGGAAACAAACTTGCCACACCTGCACTGTTTTTCTTGAACATGTACAGTGAAATTGGTGTGCATCTAATATGCCATCAAATGACATACATAATTGTAAAAAGAAAAAAAAAAATTCCTTCAATTATAAAACCAAATTATTAACGAAACTACTCAAACTCAATAGAAACAGTAAAAAAAAACATGTATCTAAATTATTTTAATAAAGATGTCAATTTTTCTTACAGGTTGATAACTTTGTTCTTGATTTTTGGAATTGATTTGAAGGTGAAAGACATTAATATTTTCACTGGAACATCAAATAGTTCATTTTTTCTTTTCTTCTTTAAAAAACTGAACAGGGCATTTATACTGGATTTAACCTAGAATAAAAACAAGAAAATTTACAATTTATGGTATGCCATAAAATTTTGATGGGGAGAATTTTTTCTAGAAAATGCAGGAAGCAATGAAAATGAAGTAAAGTAAATGCAGAATAATGACAATGGTTCTGATTATGGCCAGAACCATGTACAAAGAGTTTGAGATGTAGTCATGGACTGTAAATGTGAATATTCTTTTAGTTTTTTTTTTACCGGTTTCAGTCATTGGACTGCAGCCACACTAGAGCACCACCTTCAGGGGTTTACTCAATCATATTACACCCCTTCACCGCATAACATTTATTTCAGCTTAGTAATTACTTTAAGGGGTTTTTATTTACCACACCATCAAGCTAAGGGCATGAAAGAACACAACATAACACCTTTTTTTTTTTTTTTTAGACCAATGTAAAATAAACACACAAGGACACATATATTGGACTTCTGTGTAATTTTTGTCAAGCAAGTATCACTCACAAGGTATTGATAAATCTGAGGCAGTAGAACATGCTAGATTAAAATGACATACAATAGAATTGGAGCCAGAAGCATGTGGTAGCGAAACAAACTTCTTAATTCTTATCTATATAGCCATACCTTTGTCTTAGGATGGGTCACTGAAAGAGCCTTTATGTAGCTGTTTGGCCTACTAGAGTTGGTAGTCAAATTTTAATACTCTTGCTCCAGAGCGTCGGCTGTGGGGTCACTCTGAAAAGCTCTATCTGCGAAGATTTCATCTCAATCGAAGAAGAGGGGCTTTCTCCGTCCGGGTTGCGGATCTGTTGAATAAGCTGCCGACGACCGCTCGTTTCAAAGTCTCTCTTGACCAGAAATGGCCTGAACTCTTTGCATGAACACCCTCCCTGTACATAATCCGTGTCCCCCCCTACATGGCCTTGCCTTTTGCTTTTTGAGCCAAAAAATTAACTTAACTTAACATGTAGACCCAGATATATTTGAAACAGTGGTTCTTATGAATTAAAGGCCACTTTCTTCTATCATAGTTCAATATTTCTCATGGCACCAGTAGACAAAATCGTAAAGGCGCTGCTCCTGAGAATAGCAAAGGAGATGTGCTGGAAGAGTCACTCCGACTTATGGGGCTTGCACTTGCAGACAGCAATCTCTGCCCCGATAGTGATGAGCAGCATTAATTAAGACTGGCCTCAGACTAAACAAAAACAACAAACTAACCATTTGTATCCCTTCACTGTCACTACAGTGTTGCTGGCCAAGACACTCAAGGCTTTATTAGCAGGGTTCTATCACTAAATAGCTACCAGTGTTTGAAATAATTCATTTCTGTTGACAGTAGTTACACTGCAAGATTCTCAAATTATTTGCTGTCTTGTAGTACTAAGTTTAGTTCCTATTCCTGCAAATAAAATTACTTGCAACATGCAGGTATCCTGACCAGATTCATCACTCTTCACCTTAATGTCAAAGATTATAATTTTGGTAATCTTTCAGGATAAAAATGTAAATAAAAATTAAAGGGGAGATAACTTGCTGTTAACGTAGACATTGGCTGTAGCCACCAAGTGAACGAAAGTCCTTTTCTTTGGTATAGAATTCCTCCATATAAACTCATGTAAATATGAAATGAATTGCCTGACGTTCCAAATCGACATCGTAATTTTCTTTTTATCCACATATTCTCCACACTTCGCGTATGCACGTCGTTATTTGTCCTATCTATAAAGTTCTCCCGATGCACAATCACTTCATTAGTGTACGTACCGTTATTTTGGTATGGGAACCTAATTATCCCCTTTAATTTTAATTTATTTAAACATCCTATACTAAAAGATTACCTTATATTTTTTCACCAATGGTCTTTATTGTATCCAACACTTTTTATGATGCTAAATCAAAGTACACTACTAAAAAAAATAATTACGTAAGAATAACCTATCTATAAAGAAAACTCTCATGAATTAGCGAAAAAATAGCGGTACTACTTGAGAACAGTGGTCCCGGTGCGCGCACTCGCGCTAGCTAGTCGATCCTACGACTACCTAGCAAAGTAAATAAAGCACAAAATAAAAAAATTTTTACACAAAGTAAAATAATTTTTTAAACAATGTAAAAAAACACAAAGTAAGGATCGACTAGTCATGACTAGCTAACGCGGATGCGCGAGTACGCGTACTGGGACCACTGTTCTCAAGTAGCTTCATCTGATCTATATTACTGAGTATGAAAAAAATGGGCAATCTTCCGTTTCTAGATTGCCAAAAAATGACAGCTAAGCTCTACCCGAGCAGATCTATGATCAGAAAGTTCAAGCTATGACCATATTGATTTTTTTTTTTTTTGGCTAAAATAAATCCTGGACTACATAATCCAAAGTCCTCTTTCCGTTTGTTAAAACAGGAAAATATGACACGAGGAAAATTTAGGTTATGATTAAGGAATGTGTTGAAAGAGTTTAATACCAAGTCAGCTCTAATAAAGCATACTGATGATCAAAAACATTCTCTCCGTGACACCCAATCTTTTTTTTGCCAAGACAATATTATCAAACATGTCCTTCTCTAAGACAATACTGATTTGAGGAATATTCAATGGGTTCTTCGAGTTAACACGTTGCCAGGCGAGATGGTAACACCATTCGCATTTTCGAACATAATAATCTATTTGGGTACCTTTTCTGTCCACTACTCAATTCAGCTCTTTAATGATTCGTAACCACAAAAAGTGGTATGAATAGACATAAAAATAATATGCCACAATATTCCCTAAAACGTTAATCCTTCGGTATAAATTGCGAAGTTAGTAAAACTGAGTCGTGTTAAAAAAAAAAAAAAGAGTACAGATTACTTATCTGCAAAAAATATTTTTAGAGTAACAAATGAAACATATACAGGAGAACCGACATATTAATAAAGTATTTAACCATGCAGTAATAATATATTTCAGATAAATCAAATAAAACAAAGCAATTTACCTGATCCACTTCGACATCAAGTAGTTTCGAAGCCATGTTCTAAAATGCACGTGGAGACATAAGACTACTTCGGGGTAAAGGATTAATTAATAGCTTACTTTAAAAATAATCTTACTATTTTTTTTTTAACAATAAAAATTATTTAATCGAGAAATACTACTTAAAATATATTATAACAGTTCCTTTTTTATTAACAAGATTAAATATTCAGTGCGGTAATAAATTTAAAAAACATGACGACAGACGACACTGATCATGGCCCACGTCAATGGTGTCCGTGAAGCAAAATTTGTTTCCAGATCAGGAACAACTTACAGATTTTATGGATTATGATATGAAGGGCACATATCCTTCAACTGTACATGACTGGATGGTTGCCATACGCCGACCTGTACCTTATAGGGTCGGTAATGCTAAACTTCACATAAAACCCCGTTTCCTTGCGTATGCTGCCATTTTCGCTGGCGCTGTTCTTATCTTAGTTGTGATGTTTCTTCCTAATCCATCGAATTTAGCTATAAATTGTCCGCGTGACAATTTTCATTCAAATCGATTTTACAATTCAATCTACCCACTTTCCAAACCAGTATTAACAGAAGCCGGGTTGAAATACCGAATAGCCATAATCGCAGATTTAGACACGCAGTCGTTTAGAAAATCAAATACCTGGATCAGCTACATGAAATTAGGGAATTTAACTATTTCAGATGATTTCACCAATTTATCAGTTGATTTTGAATCTAAAATGTTAACTCTTTCGTCAACCCTGTCTCAAGGTGGGCGCGGTATGGAATTGTCTGAACTTGTGACATATAATGGAAATTTATACACTGTTGATGATAGAACAGGAGTTGTTTATTTGATAAAAAATAACAACGTTATTCCTTGGGTAGTGTTAACGGACGGTAATGGCGAAAGTAACAAAGGTGAGTCAACGTACAATAATTTTTCTTTCAAAATGTTTCATGCAACTGAACTTAGAAAACAGTGTGTGTAATATATGATAATAATGTGACAAGTCGTCGCATCAACAATTCATACCATTGAAATTGTAATATATTATATATATGAAACGAATTTTTCTTTGCTCCAACAGTTTTCGATTCGATCACAAATACATATTCATAAATACGTGTTTGTGAGGGTGTATAGTATGAATAAGTTACTGGTACGTTTACAGGTTTTTGTGTCAATGCCATTCATTTAGTACTGAAAACATCTTTAGATTTTAGCCAACATTGTATATACAGGTGTGAGTACCTTGTCCCTTATCTTCAGTGTTGGTGGTCAGAAGGAAAGGGATAAGCCAGATGAGTTTCAGTAGGAATGTCTTATAAATCCACTTTTAACAAAGGGCTTAAATAAATTGGATAGACTGATTGACATATGTAATTAATAAATTACTGGAACCAGATGAAGAGCGCATTACACAGATAAATTAAATACAGAGTAGAGATTTACATAAAATAAGATGAGGATGGGAAAAAAAAAAAAAAAAGAATGAGATTAAATGTATACAGGGTGTTTGGGCTAAATTTGACGATTTTTATGTCTCCTGTTTTCAGAAACAGCTTGCTATATTGATGAACAAGTCAATAGCGACGGAGAGTATAAAGATTAAAGTTGTAGCTGAGAAAAAGTTAGCTTGACAGGGATAGGAAACCATCTGAATATTGGTAAAGAGTTACCTATATCATGATCATTCATGCCAGGTATCAAAAAGCTGACATCATGAATGCTGCTCAAATCTATGTGAACAGTGACATAACACGGACAACGTGAAAACCAAGTTCATCCAAATTGTGAAGACTTTTTGTGTCTCCCCTGTGAGGGTAACATCATGCAAGCCCACATCTTTGAATTGAGCCTTGGGCTCAATTCAGATGACTATATGAAGCTGCTGGTGACTGTGGGCAGTCCCTGGGTAGAGAGAGTTGCTGCTGGAATGCCATATGTGCAGCGGTCAGAATTCAGTTCCTAGTCCCACCTTTGGAAAAAGTCAGGAGTTGTCGGAAATTTTCTACAACTTCGCCAGCCCCTATTTCTGGCCTCTTAATTCCCCTGATTGTAGTAACGCTATGGATTACTATGTGTGGGGCATGGTTGAGAAAGGCACTAACTGCTCTGTCTGTAACACCAAGTCTGCCAGTGGGGTAAGCTAGAGTTAGTTGTTAGCTTATGTTATCTAGGTGACCAAGTCAGTAGCGGAAGTAGATGCTCTGAGAGTGTAGCTGTGAGAATAAGAATAGGCTAAGCAAAGCTCAGAGAGCTCCTGCCTCTGTTGGCAACAAAGGGCTTCTCCCTCAGAGTGAAAGGCAGACTGCATGATACCTGTATGTGAACTGCTATGCTACATGGTGGTGAAACATGGGCTGTGACTGCCAAGGATATGCGTAGGCTTGAAAGAAATGAAGCCAGCATGCTTTGCTGGATATGTATGACAGAGTGTAAAGGTCTTGAGAGAAAAGTTGGGCATAAGAGACATCAGATGTAGTGTGCAAGAGAGATGACTGTGCTGGTATGTTCATGTGATGTATATAGATGAGGACAGCTGGGTAAAGAAGTGCTGATCTCTAACAGTGGAGGGAACCTGTGGTAGAGATAAACACAGAAAGACATGAGATGAGATTGTGGAGTATGATCTTTGAATGCTGTATCTCACAGAGGCAATGACTAGTGACTGAGACCTTTGGTGATATGCCATGTTTGAGAAGGTCCATCAAGTCAAGTGAAATTGTAGTAGTGGCCAATGCTGGTGTTATGTAACTGGCACCCATGCTGGTGGTACGTAAAAGGCACCCTTCAAGTGTTGGGCCTCACGGAGGCAATGTGGCTGATGCCAGTGTTCTGTAACTAGCACCCCTGCCAGTGGAACATAAGAGGTACTTTTCGAGCATTGAGCCCCATGGAAGCAGTGACAAAGGACTGAGATTTCTTGCAATATGCCATACTTGAGAAGAAGACCCATAAAGCCAAGTGAAATCGTAGTTGTGACAGATACTGGTGTCACGCAATTGGCACCCATGTCAGTGGCACGTAAAAACACCCATTGCATTCTTGGAGTGGTTGGTGTTAGGAAGGGTATCAAGCTGTAGAAACAATCAGAGTGGAGTCTGGTTCAGTCCCTCAGCTTGCCAGCCCTGGTCAAACTGTCCAACCATGCCAGCATGAACAATGGATATTAAATGGTGATGATGATGATGATGATTAATGTTTTTCTTTTTAATGTTCTCTTATAATAAAAATCAATTTTACATTAATCTGATGGATTACTCTATACTTTTGGGGAGTACAAATTTATTAAGCAAGAATATTATTGACAGTGACTTCGAATTTTCAGCCAGGTAAAACATCATCAGACTGCCACGCATTGAAGTTAATCTTGGCTTTATATAATCACTGTTAAGTTAAAATCTTCCTTTGGTATGTGTGTTTGAGTGGAGAGGTAATTAAGTTGTTGGGTGGGTTGTAATAGAGAGGTGATTTAGAGATGTTTTTACAGATTAATTGTGGTGTTATGTTGCTGTTTACAATTTATTCATGTATGTAGAACATTGTAAACAAGTATGTATATTTAGGTGTGCTCCCTTTGGATCATGGGATTGCTTTTAGTGGTCCACAAAAATGATGTAGATAGGTCTGGGATATACCAGTAGTTTTAGTTATTTTTGGTTTTATTTGATTTAATCCTCAGCTCTGACTATGTAAAGGTCAAAGATTCAAAGTTTATATATTGTATGACAGGCTTCTTTCAGTTTCTGTCTACAAAATCTATTGATGAGGCTTCGGTTGACTCAGGGCTTTAGTAAAAGACATTTGCCTAAGATGCCATCAAAAGGACTGAATCCCATACCATGTGGTTGCGAAGCATGCTTCTTAATGACATAATCATGCTTGTGCCTATCAAATATTGGTTTTGCCTGCAAAGTCAAATTTAATCAATATCTATAGAGTCTATCTATATATATAAAAGAGGCTTTGTGTCAAAATTGTGTGCAAATTTTGCTACATCAGAGGTTGGCGGCCAGACCAGTGGTCGGATCAAGCTGAAGATTGACACAGGCATAGAAGGCGTGATGAGGCAGAGTTGAGTAGGCTAAAACTCGCCACGTGGAAAGATGCGGTTGCTATGGTGAGAAGAGTGATTTTATATAGATTCAAGGGTCTCTAAGCCCCTCCAGATTGGCATGAAAGGCATCTAATCTAATCTATAAAATGAAGGCGAACGTTGATACAAGTTGGATTTTTATGTAAAAAGGGGTCTAAATGGGGCTGGAAGGTGATTAAAATTTACAGGAGGGGGTAACTTGAGGTGAGAAATTGATTGGGAGACGTTTTGGGGTGCTACAGTGGTTGCTTTGCTGTGAAAACAGGGATTTCATTGATTTTTGGGGACACTTGGGGGTCTAGATTGGACCCCTTTTGCTCGATTTCACTCAAATTTTCAACATGGTAAAGTGGAAGCGGATTTGTAATTTAAGTGTGGGAAATGGATTCGAAATTATGAAAATTAAGGCAAGATTTTTGAAGTTGAAAAAAATTTCTCATTTTTATGTATTCTTGTCTTTTATTTTTTATTGTTTACAGTTTTCATTTTTTCTGAAAGAAATTTACAGCTGCATGTAGCCTGTGTTTAGAGATTTCATTTGCATGGTCAATTGTTGAAAAATTCCCCAAATAAGTACTAAATTTAACAAAGAAATATTTTTTTCTCTTATTTTTAATCACTCAAATAGTGGCACATACAAAAGTCAAGTGTGCTTTCTGTTGTCACTGCCTGATATTTATGATTGATCTTTCAAAATATTTTCTTTCTCAACTTACTCAAGATCTTTTGTTTTTTATGAATGGGAGAGTGATAGATAGAGAAAGTCAGAGAGTAAGAGAAAGCGAGGGAGAGTCCGAGACAAAGGAAGAGTAAGAGAGTGGGAAAGTGAGAGAGAAAGGAGAGAGAAGCAAAGAGGGAGAATGTGGCGATAAGGAACAGAAAGGAAGCAACAGACAGTAACAACCACACCCCCACCCGCGCATAGAGTGGGTCACCTTAAGCTAGTATTATATAATATTTTTATTGAAGCGGAAAGAAATTTCACAAACTGTTTCTCTGAATTTCATGTAACAATTCATCAGATAGTTATGGGAATTAGATTCACGATAACTCAGAGGAACAACTTGTAAAGTTCTTTTCAGCTTCAATAAAATAATATTTCACTCTACCTTTAGTATTTGAGTACTGTTTTTCTCTCCCTTGCTCTGTACCTATGTGTTCATATTTATGTCTTTGTCTATATTGGAACAGGGAATCTCTAAGCAAATAAAGCTATAAATATTGAGTTAAAAACCTTTTGGATAGAAAAAGTTGAAGGTTGCCTGTGGAATGTTCTTATATATGTCTGCGTGTGTGTATGTAAATATGTTTGTGTGTGTGTGTGTGTGTATATATCATCATCATCATTTAACATCCATTTTCCATGCTAGCATGGGTTGGACGGTTTTGACTGAGGGCTGGCAACCAGATGGCTGCACCAGGCTCCAGTCTTGATCTGGCATTGTTTCTACAGCTGGATGCCCTTCCTAACGCCAACCACTCCGAGAGTGTAGTGGGTGCTTTTTACACACACACACATGCACATTTATATATACATATGCACACAAAGTCAACCATGTCCATATACATATAGGTTTCAAATTTTGGCACAAGGCCAGCAATCTCAGGGTAAGGGATAAATCAATTATATCAAACCCAGTGCTCATCATCATCATTTAACTTCCATTGTCCATGCTGGCATGGGCTGGATGGTTTGACTGGGCTGGCATGGTGGAAGGTTACACCAGACTCCAGTCTGATTTGGCATGATTTTTTATGGCTGGATGCCCTTCCTAATGCTAACCACTCTGAGAGTGTAACGTGCTTTTACGTTCCACTGGCACGGGTGCGATTTGCATGACACCAGGGTGCTCTTATGTGCCACTGACATGGGTACCAATTTGTGCAACACTGGTATCTGCCACAACTGTGATTTTGCTCAGCTTGATGGGTTTCTTCTCAAGCATGACATAATGCCAAAGGTCTTGGTCCTTGTCTCCGTGTGGCCCAACACTAAAAAAAAACTCAGCCACTTTTCCTCCGCATGGCGCAACACTTGAAAGGAGCTCAGCCACTTGACCTCCACGAAGCCCAATGCTCAAAAGGTGTTCTTTATGTGCTACCAGCACAGGTGCACTTGACTTGATGTGTCCTCACAAGCACAGCACATCGCCAAAGGTCTTGGTCACTAATCATTGCTTCTGTGAGGTTCCAAGTTCGAAGATTATGCTTCACCACCTTGTTCCATGTCTTCCTGGGTCCACATCTACCACAAGTTTTCTCCACAGTTAGACACAGCTGTCCTCATCCATATGCATCACATGACAATACTAGTGCAGTTGTCTCTCTTGCACACCACATCTGATGCTTCTTATGCCTGAATTTTCTCTCAAGATGCTTACACTCTGTCATACATGCACACTGACGTTGCACATCCAGTGAAGCATGCTGGTTTCATTTCTTTCAAGCCTACACATGTCTTTAGCTGTCACAACCCATGTTTCACTGCCATGCAGCATGGCTGTTTGCACATAGGCATCATACAATCTGCCTTTCACTCCGAGAAAGAGGTCCTTTGTTGCCATCAGGGGTAGGAGCTCTCTGAACTTTGCCCAGCCTAATCTTATTCTCATAGCTACACTCTTGGAGCATCCACCTCCACTACTACCTTGGTCACCTAGATAACAGAAGCTATCTACTACCTTTAGCTTGCTCCCTTGGCAGTTGAGTATATTTTCTGCATGTTTTCAGTATTTATTGTACCTGTACCAGAAGTTGTTTGCATGATGGATTCCCCGGATGCTTACACATTTTCATAAGCAGGAACGAGTCAGTTGCTCCTAGGCTCTTTTGGCAATGTGCCAAGAAGATGAGGAAGACTTTTGCAGCAGACTTATCACATAGGATGAAACATAGGTCCATTACTATGATCCTTAAGTCCAGTCAAAGCAACGGAAGCATGATGACTCACCACCTTCAAAGAAGGCAAGTCTTTTGGGACCAGTGTAGAGTAGTGATGATGGATCTCCTGGCAAAGGGCATCACAATTAACAGGGCATATTATGCTTTCCTGCTGTAGAAATTGCTGGATGCCATCAAAGAAGAGAGGCATGGCATGCTGATCAAAGGAGTCCTCCTCCTCCAAGACAATGCCTCAGTTCACAATGTGCATGTTGCCCAGATGAAAGCACACTCCTGTGGCTGTGAAGTCCTTCCTCTCCCAACCTCACACCATCTGGCTCAAGGCCAGCAATTTTGGGGAGGGGGCAAGTCATTACATCGATTCCAGTGATCAACCGGTTCTTATTTTATTAACCCCTAAAGGATGAAAGATAACATTGATTTCAGCTGAAATTGAACTCAGAACGTAAAGATGGACAAAATTCCACTAAGCATTTTGCCTGGCATGCTATCATTTCTGCTGGCTTATTGCCTTCGGAAAATATTGAATATTAAAACTGGAATTAAACAACCACTAAATTTAGAAGCTAGTGTTTATTTATTCTGAAATGCATGCCAGGCATCTTCATTCAACATCCACTTTTCCAAGCTTGCATGTGTGGAATGGAGTTTACTGAAGATTTTCTGTCGCTGATTGCCCTTCTTATCACAAAATGTTACCTGTTTTCAAGCAGAATATTGTAAATGAATGACACTGCTTGTATGGCAGTGACACTCATTTACCACTATCATGCTATGTGAAGACAAGGCGATATGAACATACACACACTTATGTATGCATACATACATAAACATACACACACATATACAAGCTTCTTTCAACTTCCATCAACCAAATTCACTCACAAAGCTTTGGTTGGCCCAAAGCTATATTAGAAGATACTTGCCCAGTGCCATATGGTGAGATTGAATCCAAAGCCATGTGGTTGGGAAGAAAGCTTTTTAACCATATAGCCACATCTTATAACTGTAAATAATAATGATTGTAAAATACCAAGCTAACAGCAAGTGAACTCACTTTCTCATAGCCCCAATTATTACAACTGTTTTCTTTTCAACTGGTGAATCTCACTACCAGTAAACAACCTTGTTTTGAAAGCTACTGGCCAACCAGCTTGGCATAAAATGGCATAGTCGTGTTAGAATCATCACACTCTGTAACAAAGGGGATGGTAGAATCGTTGCTGCAAAGCATAGCCTCTCCAAATATTGTTTCAAAGTAGCAAAAATTTTAAAAGCTTCTGACTCCAGAGGAAGTGTAGCTCTGTAAAGAGGACTCATTTCATTGGAAAGCTGTGGAATCTACTTGTCCTCATTAGCAAACATGCAAAGCACCCACTGCAGCTCTGAACACCTAATAACTTGTAGCAATTCTAGAAGTGGCTTTTGTCACTCAGTCTGTGGTTAATTTGGCCATTCCCAAGTTGACAGCCTAAAAGATTGATTGAAGTTGTAGATATAACAGATTTAGGTTAATTAAAAGTCAACTTCCTCCTTTCAGGAGCATCTAGAAACTTTTTCAATTTGACCACTTAAATAATGTTAAAATCAGAGCATGTATCATGTAGGTTCTCTTCTATGAATTTATCTATGGCTTTTTGGAAATAAAAAAAACAAAAAACTGGAGAACAGTCTTTGTGTATGCATCTGTACCAAAATGTGTTGTTTTTGCTGGCTGTTGTGTTTCAGGTGTGAATATTGACTTTTAGAAAAATTGTTCTGACTAGAAATTTCAATATCTTACGTTTAATAGCCATGTGGCTGTCAAAGTGTTGTTTCTGTGTTGCTAGAACGTAGAAGGCATTTACTATGTTCATAAAGGTCACACTCAGCTAAAGGTTCATTGGCTTTTATATCTGTTTTCAAAAACTAAGGGTACTACCAACTTGTGAGTGTGAAGTGAAGTAATGTAAAAGTATTTCTGTCAAAGTAATTATACAAAGTGATATGAGGCTAGCAACTCAGTCTCAAAATTTACTAGATCATTTTCATTATTATTACTTTTCCCTTTGCTTGAAAGACAATATTGAAGGATTATTTTTCTCATAAATTAGTTTGTAGTATTGGTAGTTATCTTCCAGTAATTTGCAATTAATAAAAACTTTTACCATTTGTTAGTAGTATATATGTAAAAATTGCCAATTAAGAATGATTAGTGGATCTTTTCGGCTTGAACGGCAGTTTTTTCTAGCAGTGTCATATGAAATTGTCACACATAATTATGACCCTAGAATCGATCTATTGCATTTCAATCTCTTTTAGGGTTAGGGTATCTTTTTTTATCTACAAATGTAAATAAACCCAATCTGTTTCTTAAACGAAGGACATATTCATACGGCACAGAATGTTTACCTCAATGGATGTCACTGATTGGTTGAAATTGCAGAAAAAAAACAACAAATATCTTACAAACTATAGAATTTTCTCAATAAAGCCAAGAGAAAAAGATGTTTTATAAACACTTTCTACCAGTATATGAAGTTTAAAATTTTTTAGTTACCTAGAAATTATGTTAAAAACTGCCGTTCAAACCGAAAAGGTCCTGATTAGTTAACAATTGTTTCTAATTATTATAGCAAGAGGAAGTGTACTTGCCTTCCTATATAGGGAAAGCAGATGATTTAATACCAGAACAAAGAGCAGTATTCTTGTAGCTGGATCTTTTAAGCATCTTGGAGAAAATTGTGCTCTGTCAACTTTTTAATGGTTTCAACCAGTATTATCCATGCCTAATGATTTCTGAAGAGTTAGTTCAGTTATGCTGCTATGAGAATTGCTCAGTGTTGTGTTCACACTTTCAATATTTATTTGCAAATTTATTGAGCTGCAACATTTAACTAAACCTGAATATATTTAAGCTCTTACTGTCATTGCTTTATGTTTCGTTATTTACTTAAATATCTGTTGATATTCCACTCTCCATGTCCAATGTGGTTAGCCTCATGTAATGCAAATATTCCTCAAACTACTTTTTGTTTAAATGCTATTTTAAAAATTTAAATATTCATTTATTTGTAGGTTTTAAATGTGAATGGGCATGTGTTAAAGATGAAAATTTATATGTTGGAAGTTTGGGAAAAGAATGGACATCAACCACTGGTGTAGTTAAAAATTTGAACCCCCAATGGATTAAGGTCATAAACAAGGATGGTGCTGTTAAACACATTGATTGGCATGAAAATTATAATGCATTAAGGAAAAAAACAAGAACTATGCTTCCAGGTATGATGTTGCACAACTCTTCAAAAACATGTTAAGACTTAAGTAAATCTAGAAAGTGTATTTTTTTTAACCCTAACAAACTAAGTAATGTTAGCTGTTTTATCTCAAAGAATGAAAATTCAATGAAACATATTTTGATATTCAAAACACAAAATGTAAAGTTTTAAATATTACTCAGGCACTGAGTAAGTTGCAATGTTTTCTTTAATTCATAGAGATTTTGAAGGTCTAAACTTTTGAGCCTTTTATAAAAAACAAACTTCAGAAAAATTGTAGATACTTTCATATTAGAATTACCTAAGTTTTCCATGAAATTTACATAGCTTTTTAATGGCCACATCAGTAAACTTTTTTAAAATTAGTCTAGTTTTGTGAAAATATACGGCTTGAAAATCATAACAGCAAATCTAATCTATTGAACAGCTGTTTACTAGTAGCCTACAAATTTGATAAGTAAAATTACAATAATCTGCTACTGAATTAAGTCCTTGAGAGAAATTCAGATTTTGTTCTATAGAATATAATAACTTCCCCAATGATATGAACAAAAAAAAAAAGCATGTGTAAAAGTTAACTACACATTTCTAACAGAAAACCTATTGCAATCTTAATCTCGTAAGGTTCATAGAATGATAGGTCTAATAATAGAAAAACATGTTCATTGCTTTCACCAGTTGCCTTGATCCACTTCAATCTGTATTGATTATATTATATATGTTGTATGTACTTATTAAAAGTGCTTAGTAGTCATTATAAGGATATACATGTATACGTTTTTACACCCATTTTCTTTCTCTATGGGTTAGACAAATGTTATCGGGGCAGTTTCACAGCTGGAAACTCTTGTCATCAACTCCATCTCATGATAATGGGGTCTCTGGTTTCACATGCTTGGAGGCATATAGCCAGTGGACAATTTGATAGGAGAAAGCTTGATGAGGTTATTAAAAAATTTCTAATGATTTTTCAAGTTTAAGGTAGATGTAATTTATTTTTGAGTGCTGATTATAAGTTGAAGGCAGAAGCATTAAAGGATATTCTTTTATTGGTTTCACTCACTGGACTGGGACAGCACCTTCAAAAGAGTAGTGTAAGAACCTTTTTAAAAGGCTAGATGTAGGTTAGTACTTGTATGAGGGGAAGGTGGAAAAAAGACGCTTCACTGTATTTGTTTTGACCCCAGCCAGTGCCTTTTATACTTTTGAGGTCATAGAACCAATGGCAGTTTTGTTGGTGTGTAGAACGGGATGACTTTGTTTTTTGACAGTAACCATCTTTACTTTTTCCTGGCATTGTGGCCATGCTGGAGCACCACCTCAAAGGGTTTAGTTGACCCAGTGCTTATTTCTAAGCTTGGTACTTTTTTTTTTATCAGTCACTTTTGCTGAGCTGTTGAGTTATAAGGATGTAAGCAAGCCAACACTAGTTGTCAAGTGGTGGTGGACAAACACATGTATTCCAACAGACTTCTTTCAGTTTCTGCCTACCAAATCACTCACAAGGCTTCGGTTGGCCTAAAGCAACAGTAGAGGATACTTGCCCAAAATGTTGTGTTGTGGGACTAAACTCAAAACCAAGTGGTTGGGAAGCAAACTTTGTAACTATGCCTACACACAAATTAAGACAGTAAGTTAGAAGAGATGAAATGAATTCAGTATATCTCGTAAGATTTTTCTTGAAAGGTGACTAGCTTTGTAGTAATAATTACGATATTTGACCTGCTAGAAATAGCAGCCAAATCTCATTTAAGGTAATGTATTTCTATTCTTATAACGCCTAAAAAGACATGATGGTAAAGCCTCTACAGTCTTTGATCTGAGATTTGCTTGATAAGGCTGAAATCAGTAGGAAGTTGAAGAATGTAATCTCTTCATTTTTGAAGAGATTAAAAAAAATAGTCCCAATATTAAGATTAGCAAATTAGGGAAGAATTAAAATATTTAAATCCTATTAGCAACTTGTCTCTCCTGTTTAAATTAGAGATTAAGGGCTCTTTTATCAAATGCTGTAAAATTGAAAACATTTGAGATACTCAGCAGGTGAAACACTTCCTAATCTTAGAATAATAGGCAAATAATTAACATTTATACACATTAACTAGTGATATACATTTTCATTTTAAGTATTCTGTAATACAACATTCAATACATAATCTTTGGAAATTTTGATCATAAACTGTATCAAGTTTAAACTTTATTCTGAACATTTTTTTTTTCTTTTAAAATCCCTACTACAGGTTACCTCATACATGAGTCAGCTGTTTGGAGTACCATTCATAAACGTTGGTTTTTTTTACCCCGGCGTCTCAGTAGAGAATCCTATGATGAGAATGCAGATGAACGGCGAGCTACTAATATTCTTATTAGTTGTGATGAAAAATTTTCTCAAATACAGATCCGGTATATTCAACCATTAAATCCTACACA
Source organism: Octopus sinensis (assembly GCF_006345805.1). Classification (NCBI taxonomy): domain Eukaryota; kingdom Metazoa; phylum Mollusca; class Cephalopoda; order Octopoda; family Octopodidae; genus Octopus; species Octopus sinensis. The sequence goes on along the minus strand of NC_043001.1, from coordinate 30,372,768 downwards.
TGGTTATTCATCTTTTAAGTTTGTGCCAGGCACACATGATACTGTGATAATAGCATTGAAATCCGAGGAAGACAATGGCAACATTGCTTCTTATATACAATCATTTAACATTAATGGGAAAGTACTGTTAGCAGAAACTAAAATAGGAAATCAAAAATTTGAAGGAATTGAATTTATTTAAAAAAAAAGCCATATTTTTGTTTCTCATCTTTAAATTCCATCTTAATACATATTCACACAAGTTTGGGATTATGAAAACCTCTCAGATCTTCAAGTAATTTTGGGGGATACATTGCTAAAGAAAAAAAAAAATACTATCTACAAATGATTTCATAAAAAGAAAAAGGTGTAAATAAAGTGGATGATATTTTATGAATTTGTAACAAAACTATTTGTGTACTAAAATATATTTGGTGGGGCAAAAAAGTTCAGCAGGTTTCAGTTAAAAAAAAAAAAAAAAAGCCCTATATAACTGAAAAGTTTTATTAACAATCTACTTTGAAAGGCAATTCTACAAGCCATTGCTTAGGACACTTTAACAGCATCTTCATATACAAATCAAATAAATATATTCGTCAATTCTCAATTGCTTATGTAGAATTGGCCAATTATATCAATCATTTGGTTAAAAACAATGCTCAATTTAATTTCATTAAGTGAATGTTAATTCGAATCTGGAATCAGTAACCCTAACTTCAAGTGTTTAACTGGATTCACAATATCAGTATGGAGTTTAAGAAAACACCATTCCCCTAAAATGTTGAGAACTTATATGACTGGACATATTTTCTAAATATAACATTCCATACAAAATTCAAAGGTTTCAACTATTATAAAAATAAAAAAAAAAAAAACAAGAACTGTGTTAGCTTTTAATTTTATTTTTTTTTCTTCATGGACCAAGTGTTTCCTTGAACATTTTCTAATTTTTTTTATGTAGTAAAATTTAGGCTTTAGATAAGAATATCTGCAACACCTGATAGCTCTCAACAATAGAGCCATATAGGAGGGTTGACCAAAGTTTTAAACCCAACAAAATCTTTGAGGGTATTGTTCAGAGAAAGAGAGAGGCAAATGGGAACTATAACCAATTGACATGCAAAGATTATCTTTAAATGAGACATAATCTGAGAAGATTATGCTGTGCAGTTTAGACTGGTATATTGAATTCCCCAAATTAAAAAGACCAGGCAGCATTTATCAGATCTGGAGGGAGGGAACAAAAACAAAAATCTTTGGTACTTTAAAGATTAACCGAGTTAACTATTATAAAAATAAATTTTAAATAGTAAACATGTCAAATAATTCAGGTGATTGCAAAAAGTCTTTCCCTTTCTTGGAAAAACAAATAAGGTTTCAACAAATAATGAAGCTCAAATTTTTAATAACAAGTTCATTTAATAATTTGTAAAGAATCATAAACCTCCTGTAACTGCAGCTATCACCAGTTAACAATATTAATTTCAGGAAAAAAAAAAAAAATTCTTATGGAGGTTTCAAAATAAATGTAGTATTCTCTTGCATAAGAATAAGGAACAGGATAATTTGCATAGGCATTCAATAGAGCCACTAGAAACCCATTAGATTTAGATTTCTTGCTAAGCATAGACGTTAAAAAAAAAAAAAAGAGAGAGAGAGATAAAATTGCAAGGCTTGCTATGGTTTGCAGTCCAGCTGAAGACCAAGTTGAAGCATTAGCCTCTTGATGAGAAAGGCATCCTAAAAACTGTCATCATTGAAACTAATCCGCTTTTGGATCTAAAAATTTTATAATAAAACCCATGTAGTGAGTATATGATGTAGTCAAATGAAAACATGTTTAAAGAGAATGGGGGCTAAAATGACTACTGCTTACAACCTCATAGATGTTGCTAGTAAACATTGTTTACATCAGGCACAAGGTTTGTATTAATGATACCCAGTTCATTTTCATCAGCTTCAGAATGTAACTGGCAGATATCTAACTGATCCTGGAGGGATTAAAAGGTAAAAAATGAATCTTTTTAGGATTTAATCTCACACGGGACCTCACTGAATTGGACACCATAGAGTTTGTAGTCTGGCTCTCAAAACACCTGTTCCAATCTAATAGTAAAAAGTCGATTTATGGCTGTTTATGCAATTTTGTATTGATCTCACAAGGATTACGTGAAATATGTTACTTGCAACAGCTTTTGTATACTACAGTAGTTAATTTATAAAATTAAAATACTTCAAATTAAAATTACCCCTAATAAAATTATGTACTGTAAAGTTACTGTTAGAAATGGTAGTAAATTTTTAAAACAAGAAATGAGAAGCTAAAAGACCTTACAAATGAAATTTAGGACTGGAAGCATGAATGGGGATGGGAGGGAGTGCTGAAGAAAGAAATGTCTTAATTTAGGAAGGATTCATAGTAATTTAAATTTCCTTTATTATTTCTTTATTAACAGACAGCAGATAAAAACTGCTCTCTTGCATGAATTTAACTATGCAAACATCGCTGTTTGCTACATTGTTCATGTCAGTCTTCAATTAGCGTACCACTTCATCATATACATTCCCATTCCAAAAACAGGAATTTATGAGTGTTGGCTTCCCAAGTTCTTCCAAAATACATTAATGTATTCTTATTTTCTATTTTAGTCTCTTATAACTTTCAAAACTTTTCCAATGGCAATAGTTTTACCTGTCAGAAAGAAAAGCAATTGTTACAAAACGTTTAACAGTTTATGAGAACAAGATTAACAAACCATATAAATGAAATGATATACTGCAGCAAATGTTTTAAAAAACCATGATGTATACATCAGTCAGTACTAACTTGTTAAAAAGATTACAGTATTTAAACGCTGGGACACATTTTATATACTTCAAATATATAAAATTAAGCACACCTCATAAATTCAAAAATGATCAATTTTATAACAAGTAGATTTGAAAGAATTTTTCCCCATCAGAATTCATAGATTAAAAGGATAATTCAAATGGAAAGTAAATGCATCACTTAAGGTGGCAAAGAAAAAAAAAAACAAAAACATATGGACATTTTTCTTTGTGTATCTGACAACCCTCATTTGATATTCTATTATTCCAAATTGGTATCAATTAGTTAACGTATTTATGACTGAGCACAACTATGTCTTCTGTATTATCGTGTTTGAGCAATTTTTACAGCTGAATGTCATTCAAACATGATGAGTAGAACTTATTCCCACCAGGTATAAATACATTCAATACCCTAAATGGTTGGCACACCAACTTACGGAAACTTGTACTAACTGTAAAACATACAATTGTTACTAATGACTTCTGGCATATATTTGTAATATATAATACCAATATGAGACTTCCCTTGCACATAACTAACCCTAAAGATACATATTTCTTTACTACCCACAAGGGGCTAAACACAGAGGGGACAAACAAGGACAGACAAACGGATTAAGTTGATTATTTCGACCCCAGTGCGTAACTGGTACTTATTTAATCGACTCTGAAAGGATGAAAGGCAAAGTCGACCTCGGCGGAATTTGAACCCAGTATGTAGCGGCAGACGAAATACCGTAAAGCATTTCACCCGGCGTGCTAACGTTTCTGCCAGCTCGCCGCCTAATCCTAAAGATATATTTGAAGGTTATCTTCAGGATTTTGAGTATACAAAGGAAAATATAAAAAAAAAACCCTGAAGACAAAGAATTATTAATGGCATACCGTAATCAACCATAAGAGCTTTCAGCACCAACACAAAAAATGATACAGATAAAGTTTGCATTTATAGCAGCTTCTCTGAGATATTGGATACATCAGATATGAACAGAAAGATGAAAGTCCTTCACGTATGTTAGATTGAAAAGAAATATATCTGCCACTAACTTACCATGACTGAACAATGACACCACTGAACTTCTTTTTAGCTTATAAAAAGTCAGTTTCTTGGAAATGTTTTGGACAAGAAATTTAGGACTTCATTTCTAGCCTACCAATGCATCACTATATCTTCCTAAGAAGAATCCTTGGCTTGACATTAGTTGCTCATGCACTATTTCTCATAGATTACCACAAAGAGTAAAGCTTGATTAGTTATAAGGGCTACTTAAATTGTCAAAATCCAGTTTTATAGCAATTCACACAAAGGCTATGTGAACAGCTTACTCTTCTATGTGGAAGAAAAATCACTATGTTCCTGAAGTAAACATGGTAATTTATTACTAGTAAGGTAAGTACAGTCAAATGGAAATACTGTAATGCAATATAGAGTAGTTATCACCACACACCTTTAAAAAGGCTCCTGGCCCCAGTGATAATGTCTTTACAACAAATGTTGAGTAGTAAAGGTGATGTTCTTATTTCAACTGTGATAACAGAAAATTTGCTATGAGAACGGTGCACCAATTGTAGATGAAACCATTTTTGTAGCAGTCCAAACCAAGTTAATTCAAGTAAATAAATTCTTTAAAAAAAAAGCTTCTTTTTGGACAGATTTCATACACCAAATAAATTACTAATGTGAGAGAGCAGTGATCATATATTATCAACAAAGAGTGATAAAAGCAAAGCCAACAAGGCATTTTTCAGGAATATCAAACCCATCATTTGAATATGTGTACAATTATTTATATCCATATTTATATCTGGCAGGCAGATAATGTAACTCATAAGCTATACAAAATACTCGTATCTGATTACATTTAACATTCTAAACTCAAATCTTGCCAAGGTCAATTTTAACATTCATCATACAAAATTGATTGCAATCACCAATAAAAGAGCACTACATTTTGATAGATTTGATTTCCGATTATCAATAAGTTTGGTTCAAACAACGAAGATTTATTTCTAAGGACAATATTCTAATCCATACAACATGTTCAGTTGTTGCAATTTGAAGTTATTTACTTTTATTTTTCAGCAACAGCAGCCATATTACAATGATAGTAGTGTGCTTATTTTTTTTTTTTTTATCAACAAACATGTTAAAAAAAAATCAATAAAGGGAAATAACTAAGAATTTTTGGCACACACTACCCTCATTATTATATGTACAACTTTGATTTTCCAAACTTTTCCACAAGACTAAACTGGTTTGACAACTTGGAAAAAAGGTTTTGAGGTCATACAAAAATTGGTGAAAACCTGATAAGATATACACGTTAAAATAATTTGCAATACTTGCACGTATACTTAATGTATAGATTATTTTCAACTGCAGCACATTACCATAAATATTAGGAACATTAGCTGAACAAATTTTCTGCAGTTTGTGCGTACTGAAACAGCTCTTTTTTGCTTTAGTTTACAATGTTTTACATTACCATTTTATAAATATTTCAAGTTAGATTAGATTATTTTATTACATATTAAACAGCATTTAGTGATTAAAATTTTATAGAAATTAAAAGTGAAGCATTGGGAAGTATCTACTTCTGAGTCTTAAGCTTAAATTTCAAGTTTAATTTTATAACTGATTTGATTACAACATGAACTCCCAGCAAATTCAATATTCAACCTTTGTTACAGTACTTCTATAGAATTTGAATTTTATTCTTTGTGAGTAAAATTATTCAAAATCCGGTTAATTCAAGTGATATAGGGCACTTCTCTACATATTCAGTCCCTTGTCTGTTGTAACATAGGCATTACATAACTTGCTATTTAACAAGAAAAAATGCTGAAGTTATTGACTAGCCTACATAACTGTATATATATCTTTATAGCGCTTAGCCAATTGCTCCAGCTTCGGTTCACTATTCTATTTGGAGTTAATCCCATTCTATCTGGCCTCAAGGCCATTTATTACTGCAGACTTCAAACCCTCTTCACAGTAAAAAGATAAAACGCAGAATACTGAGGAAGCAATAGAAACTGAGAGTCAAGACTATTGAAAAGGTTGTTAGATGCAATGAAAATTTTAGGAAAATAAAAATACCAAAAACGAAATACAGACTGAGTTGTTGTGGAATTCTGCTTTGGGCTTTGATCCCACTGTGCAGTACCTTGTGTAAGTATCTTCTGCAATAGCCTCAGAAGTAAGATGGAAATTGAGGGAGCTCTTTGACCAGAATGTTCTTGTTTTTGGGTGTCACACCATCACAGCCAATGTAATAGTCCATTCTGTTACAATGGCTTCTAAGCCACCACTTTTGAGGATCCTAGAAAGGGTATGGAGTTTTCTTTCCTCTTTTGACTAAAGAAAGTAGTATCATGAAAAATGCAGATACTATTCACAGAGGTTTCAAAACAGAAAATCAAGCAATGTGACATTGGTATCCAAAATCTGATCTGAGAGTAAGACAACATTGAGAAAAATTCTTTATCTTCTACATCTTTCATATCTACACATTGTTCTTATGATTTACACCATAAATCTTTATTAAGAAAAACTCAATGTCCACTGTAAAGACAAACTACCCCCCCCCCCCAATAATTAGACAAATGCACCCAACTAGTGTTAACACTTCAGATATACAAATCTTAATTTCCACTAACCAGAAAACTGACTACAGATTGAATACTTTATTCTTTCACAGTTTTCAGCCTATACATTTTAGCATCATGTCTGGATACTGAATGATGCTAAACTTGGCAATATCATCCACACTGAAAACACAATTTTTTTCCCCTTTAAACACGAACTTTTCAGAATCTCTTCCCTGCCCCATCAAAGTACTATAATAGGGAGAAACAAATTTAATAAAAAGGAAAGGAATATTCTATTTAATATCTGACAAGTAAAACTCTCAACTTATATGCCAAGTGAGGAACATTATCCATCACAATTCAATAATATAAGGTACTTTATAAATACAGAAAGATTATAGACAATATATCATATAAAAAATAAAAGCCTCAAATAACTTTACCTTCATCTCTAAGAGTGAACCGTCCCATTTGTGGAAAATCCTTGAAGGATTCTAAGCAAATCATCCCACCATTCACTTGTATTCGAGCAAGGCCAACTTGGTCTTGTTTTATAAATCTGGGTTTAAGTTGAGTTTTTTCACCAGTCTTCTTGTCAACCAAACATAATAAATGCTATAAAGAAAATGTTTGGATATATAACACAAATAAAAATTGCTAATGGTAGTAGTTTGATTAATGTAAATTGGCATAGTGGTATAAATTTTAGTCTGTTGCTGTTTGTGATCAAACACAATAGACAAATCCATTGTACATCTACCCTTTAAGATTACAATTAAAAAAATTTATGAGAGTATATTTGAACAAAAAGTCTAGACAGTCACTCCACAAATTAAACCATTAGTTTAAGAAGAGCTTTTAAAGTAAAAATTAGATGAATAAGTAAAAAAAAAAATGTTTAAGCATCACTGTAAGAAACAACAGTATTAAAACACCCTGTAGTAAAAGAAAAATCCATACTTGGAGGATACAAAAATGACATTCCAGTCTTGTATAAAAAAAACACTAGAAGCAAATATATGAAATAAGTTATTGCCTAAGGCCCTAGCTCAATAAGAGCAAATAATAAAAATTCTAAAATTCAGCAGGAGACTCATTCTGAGGCATCAGAAGGTCTGATTCAGAACCAATTCAAATTATTTCTAAATTGTCAAAAAAAAACAAGATTTTATTCAAACACCATATACTGAGAAAGAATTATGGACAAAAATTTGTTCTCTCAAAAACCCACTACCAGTTTTTAAGGTTTGGTGCATGTCTGAGAACAATTGATCTAGATGAACTTATCAGCAGGGAAGGAAGTTACTTTGAAAGCATAGCAGCCACAATAAGAAAATGGGAAAAGTTTAGGAGTTATTTACTCTGCTTGCCACAAGAGGACTCTTCAGACACGAGGGGTTATGTATGCTTGTGTATGAAGACTGGAAAGAAATGAAGCCAGCAGGATTTATTGGATGTGAAATGTTAAGTGTACATGATCAATGTGATACATATGAGATGAGGAAAAAACTGTAGAGGAATCAGATGGGTGCAAAAGAGAACACTCCTAGAAAGGACAAAATGGGTATGCATGGAAACAGCTAGGTAAAGAAGTGCCTGGAAATCCAAGTGGTAAAAACTGTGAAGAGAAAGACCAAAGATATGTGAAAACTGGCCCTCATAAAGATGACCAAAGAATGCAACAATTAGCAAGGCACTGTTAGAGAGGACCTATCCAAACCATACAAATATGGAAAGCAAAATAGGTAAACAGATTGCAAATATAAATGACTTTTTATTTTGAGAACAGGGATGTAGAAATACCGAAATTACAAGAAACATCTAGGTGGATATTAAAGGACAAGGAAAATCAAATTAAGACCGAAATGAATGGAGAACTTAAAATATGTGAATGATTCTTTATGCTGGACAAGAGGTAGATGGGCAACACCAGTTCATATCTATATGAAGAGAGAGAACTTTAATGAACAACACAAAATTACTTCTAGAAAATTTAAAACAGGATCTGAGAGAGAAAGTGAAAGCAAAATCAAACTTACTTTGATTGTTATTTCTTCTGCACAGGCATGGATATGAAGAATAGCACTGTAACCAGCACAAATAATAGATTTGTGTTCTAAGATGACAATCTGTAAAATTAAGACAAAGAAGACATACTATATCTAACTGAAGTTTATCATTCTTTTCAACATGTAAAATAAAATTCTAGCAAAAGAATTATATAATAAATTCAACAGTATAAAAATTTATATAAATTAGAAATTGACAAAATTAAAATATTAACCTGAGCATCAAATGTTTTCCCTGTATGGCATACATTATCTGGAGAACATATCACAAAACCCGGAGAGACATCCTAAATAAAAGAAAATATAGAATATAAAATTATGGGAATACTTCCACATAAACAAGAAAATAGTATGAAGGAATTAATCTGAACAGTTTAGTGTGTACTTTTACTTTGAAATTCACACCAAAAGTTTAATTTACACAATACAGTCCAAGAAATTCTAATGTAACAGGATAGGTCATATGTTTTGTAAGGAAACAAATCTGACATCATCAAGACAAGTTGCAATGTTTCGTTATGAAGCTGGTGCAATCAAGTCATACAAAACTAAAAACAAAGATTTACATATGAAAAATGCTGAAAATCAGATATTTCTGAAATGAATACACAAGGAATAAAAGTATGCTACCTCTTCTTCAACCCCTTGAAGCTTTATTTTTACATTTTCTCCAGCACTAGTGGCATCCGTTTCAATATCATCAGACCATAACTGCATAATCTTAACAGGAACCTGAAATGATAAAATATCAGAAGTTTAAATCTCAAATGTATCACATTTCATCGGATAGATGTATCACTAACATATTTGGTGTATCTAATTTTTAACATGAAAAACAGCTGTAATTTCTGCTGAGAATAACTTCAGCAAAATGATAGGTATAAATTAGATGTTTCATGATTAATATTTATCTTTCACATAAAAAGCATTAATTGTATGTTTTTAAAAAACTTAATCCACTAAAATCATCTGTGCAACCTTGAGAGAAAAACTTTTGATAAGCACTTTAAATGGCACATAAGTAGTAACACTATTCTGGACAAAAAAAGTTCTCATAAAAAAGTACAAAGTCACAGATCAAATTTCTCTAAGACTGAAACATCTAAATAATTAGTCATATCATTTAGATGAAAAAATTGATACTTACTTTATTAGGCATGAGGCATAGAGTTTGATTCTTTGATAAACTGCCAGATTCAACCTTTCCAATAACAATTGTTCCCATATCCTATTAAGAAAAAAATAAAGAAAAACATGTAAAATATTTTATTGAAGGTGGGGTATCTGACATTAACTTATCCAACCTTTTCACACTAAAATGAAATCGAGGTATATTTGTCTACCACTAATTCAGTGAAGCCAAACTGCTTTCATACTTATTTCACTTTTACATAAGTCAAATAAAACAAAAGTGCACTGGGTAGGTGGGACCCATAAATCTTGCACATATTACTGACAAATGTAAATATTTAAGAACACTTCCAAAGAAATCTAACAGGATTTAATGAACTTATATAAATATATTTATTCAGACCTTTACTTTTCAAACTAGAGCTCTGCAAAACATAACCCGAGAGCAGAATTTTACAAATAGGTGCCCATGGCAACTAACAATGACAGAAAAAAAGTACAATACAATTAAGGTGCTAAGATATACCAAGGATGATGAAATGAAAGGAATGCAATGAATAACTTCTCAGTTCAGAAGCCACTGCATTAATAGGCCAGTAACTGTAACAAGTTTTTGATAATCAACCTGACATTTATTTTCTGATAGAGTTTAAGTGGTTTTTGTATGTATAATAGCACTAGATATCAGAGCAGTTGCTTTGTAGAACATCAGCAGTTTATCAAAGTTGATATATTTCTGGCTCTAAAGAGAAAGCATAATGTTTGGGATGCAGTATTCGCAGTGTTAAACATGAGTGAGAGAAAATCTCATCAGATAATGTGATATAGTGACAAGAAACCAGCTTTAAGAAATGGGATATAAGTGGAGCCCACAAGCAAACATGGAACAGTAAATGTTATATAGCTCTAGGAGATATTTTTGAGAAGTAGTAGGACTCAGATTATCAGAAATCTTTTTGGCAAAGGACTAGAAAGGCTTGTCTACAATTTAGGAGGTAAGAGTTTGCAAGCAATGTTTTGGTGGATGAAATCTTTTAGGTGTTGCAGGTGGAATTTTTTGTTGTACAGCTCTGAGTGAATCACTTGCAGAGGGCATCTGTTATTGTCTAGTTTATGATCAAAGGAATTCCAGACACGCCCTTTCATAGTTTAACCCCCAGATAGAGTATATAATATTACATTACAGAACACTGGATGTGGCACAGCCTTCCAGTGTGCCAGCCCAGTCAAACCATCCAACCCATGCCAGCATGGACAACAAACAATAAATGATGAACCCTTTTCAATGATAGGGAAGGATTTGAGAGAGACTTTGCTATTTCTAGCAGGCCACACAACCATATGCACTTTCCATTGGATGAAAGATGTGAAGGGATATTAAGCATTTTCATATCTGTTTTGTTAGGTTGAAGTACATTATCAAGAGCTGTCAACACAGAACTGATGGAGTTCTAATTAAGCATCAAAAAGTAAAACAGCAGGGAAATGTTATGTAGACTGCCTTAATTAATTCAGTAGTCTGAAGGAGACAGAATTAAGAGGCAAAAGATGAGAAAGTAATTAGAACGGTTTCATTCAGAATCTTTGTTTGGGCAATGGGTAGGCTGTTCACAATTGCTTCCCTGACGGTGAAATAAAAGGATGAGTGAACAACCTGGAGTTGTGTGCATTGAATTCATCTTAGAATCGAAATACATGTTCAAATTAACCCTTTCGTTACTAACTTGACTGAAAAATTTTTTGGTTCATAAGACCAACCCGGCCAAGAGTACCCATTGTTATTTAAAAGTAAAACTGAACCCAAATCTCGTTAGTACATTTGTTAAAACACATGATTTCACTTTGCAAACAGTTGAGTCATTGTATCCGACACTGTTTGGCATGATATTTGAACTCGGTGAATTTTGGAAGACTTTTTTGGCATTAATTTTTTCCAACTTCGAAAATGGAGAGGAGTTTCATGCTATCAAGCAGTGATTCCAAATCTGAAGGCTTTTCAACAAAAGCACATGGTGAACAAAAATGAATCGGATATTTCTGCATTCGAAACCGAAAGCAGCGATTCTGAAGAAACAAAGTGGCGATAGCAAGGATGATTTTACACCAGAATGGAGTAAAAACTTAAAATGTTTTTATTAAGAAATTTTCTGAGGAGACAGAATCTACCAATAGTCTTTCTCAGGAAGCAAAACCATTAGACTTTTTCTTTTAATTTTTTCCAGCATGCTTGTTTGAAGCGATCACTGTGGAAACAAACCGTTACACAGAATGTAAACAAGCTGGAAAAAAAGATAGCTTGTTGTTTCCTACAACCATAAATGAAATACGGGCATTATTTGCCATAAATATTATTATGGGGATTAGACAGTTACCTAGAATTACTGGAGCAATCAGTAAGTTTCCAGTATTATGACCCGATTACAATTTGTGAAACTGAACCAGTATTTACATGTGAGCGACACTAGCAGTACCCCAGTACATGGAGAACCAAACTTTGATCCTTTATTTAAAAGAAGACACCTCATCGACTGTGTTCAAAATACATATAAAACATTTAACAACTCTGAGAGATACTTATTCATCGATGAGGGTATAGTGGGGTATAAGAGTTTGGAAAATTTGTGAAGCAAATACTGGGTACTACTGTGGATTTAGCTTTTATATGAGGAAAAGAGACAATAATGTTAGTCAGCATGGCCTAGGGTATGATGTAGTCTGGAATTTATCACTTCCATACCATAACCAGGGCCATATATTATTTTTTTTATTGATCTTTTAGTTTGGTCAAACTTGCAGTGGATTTAAAAGCCGTGGCAACGTATACATGTGCTACAGTAATTGCTAGTAGAAAAGGGCTGCCGTTGGATATAAAAAAAGCAATTAAGGGTTTGCAAGCGGTGCGACCATCTGCAGTTCCGAGCAGATGTAGGTTATTCCTCCAAAGAAAATTAACTGCAGGAAGGAAAAGCAAAGCCTGCCAGAGAGATATACCTCTGAGTTCAGCCGATCTACATAAATTAGAAAAAATAACAAAGAAAAACTCCCAGTAGACAGCCAGTTGAAACATCTTCCCAGTGTGCATTCTGCAAGGTTGCAGTATGTAGAGTGGGGTGTTTTACAAATTTCCATCACAGAAATATTGTGTGAATATTGTTTGTATATATGTATAATTAGAGTGTATAAATATTTTTCAAATTTACTTAGTTTTACTTTTTATTTTAATTTACCTGTAAGGTGAGTGACAAGTTTTGATTTAATTTCTATTGTAAATCTTTGTTATATATGCTCCTGTGTATTCATGTATGTGTGTGAGTATATTTCATTTAGTTGCTGTATTTAATTTTCTAGTTTTCTTCAAAAGTAAATTCCAGTATTTCAGTTTATTTTCACCTTAATGTTACACCTGTTCTTCTGTGCCTTAAATTCAACTATGTTCCAAATATCATATGTTGATAAGTAAAAAAAAGTTACAGTTGTTTAATGAAATTGGTTTAAATTCATGATTATTTTAGAATTTAATTGAAACTCATGAGGGGTGTATTTTGGTCAGAAATATAGTAATGAAAGGGTTAAGAGACAAAACAGTGAACAGTTGGTGGCTAGGAAATGGTAAAGAAACAAGACTGGAAAAGGAAATCTGAGCCTGAGCAGCTGTAAGTTTTTATCACTCATGTTCAAATGAGAGACGTTATATAGGCACACACAACATATAATAAATGAAATTGGAAGGCCTGGAGAGCAGAGATGGTTTGAGATCAAGTGGTTTCCATAGGGAGTATGTAGGATAGTGAACTGAAGTCCATGGATAATGGTTTACAATTTAACTGCTTAACACACAACTATTTCAGTTTGACATGGATATTTTAAGTACTCCATCATTAAGTAATTCTGACCTCTAAAAAATCTAACTATACTATTTTAATTGCAGTCATCGTGAACATTTTCCTAATATAACATAATTGAGAGTTTGGGGTGGTGGAAAAAAAAAAAAAAAATAATACCTTGTATCTATCAACAACTGGCACTCTTACAGGGCCATCTGAAGCTCTGTTTAGTGAGGGCATATCATCTAAATATTGGATTAATGCTGGCCCTCGGAACCATGGACATACTTCTTCTGATACTACATCTTTAAGGAAAGCACCAGTTAATCCTGACACTGGCATAAAATAAATATCTGTTTTTGGATTAAAGCCACATTTTCTTAGGTAAGGTATAAGCTTATCATGACATTCATTGTACCTATAAGAAAAAGAAAAAAATCCACTTAAGTTTTTCCAATCCATTAAAGACAATACAAAGCTCAAACTGGTCTAGTCATACAAGAATCACACTCATAACAGAACTGATATTTTAATCAATGAAAATCAACAGTAAACAGAAATTAAAGAGTTTCTATTGGGTTGTCCGGAAAGTTCGTGCCGATTTTTAAAGGAAAGAAAAAGGTCATTACATTTTTAACCAACCAAATATGAACCATTTTGTTGCACAATGCGTCTCCATCTTTCCTTTAACTTGAAAATACCCTCTTCCCAGAATCGAGGTGGTTTCATGGCAAATAATTCATCAAGGTATCTTTTTACAGCATCCAAGGAATTGAAATTTTTACCATTAAGACTATTCTATAGAGACCAGAATAAGTGGAAATCCAAAGGAGCGATATCTAGTGAATATGGTGGGTGGGGTAACACATCCCAGCTGACCTGCAGCAATTTTTGTCTGGTTCCCAAAGAAACATGTGGTCTTGCATCATCATGTTGGGAAAAACACCCTGTTGGCGAATTCTGGACGTTTCTCTTGAATTTCTGCATTTAACTCGTCCAGTTATGTGCAGTATTTCTCAGAATTAATTGTCTGGTTACTTGGGAGAAGCTCATAGTACAGAATTCCTTTCCAATCCCACCAGACACAAAGCAAAACCTTTTTAGGGTGAAGACCTGCTTTTGGGGTGGCTCATGTCGCTTACTCCAGGATCGCTTTCTCTGAACATTTCAGTAGATAATCCATTTCTCATCACCTGTCACAACTTGCTTTAAAAAAGGCGCGTTTTTATTCCGTTTATAAAGCTAATCACAGATGGAAATGCGATCCAAAAGGTTCTTCTCACACAACTCACATGGTACCCAAACATTGGAGTGATTTGTGTACCCAAGCTTTACCAGGTGTTCACGAACGACAGATTTTGATAGGTTGAGGCTTTCTGCCAATTCTCAGGTTGTGGAATGTGGGTTATTCTCAATTAACGACTTAATTTGGTCATAATCTGTAGTAGATGGGCTGCCTGATTGCTCTTTATCAATAAGGCTACAATCTCCAGCTTGGAACCTTGTGAACCACTTCTGTACAGTTCTTTTGGATAAATAAACATCACTAAACTGTGCATATTCCTTTACGGAAAAATAAAAGCTTCAAGAACCAAAAATGAACTTTCTTCCATTTTAAAGGATTACAGAACTAACACAGGTTATAGGAACATAAACCTTCTTCCATGAAAAGATAGCTTAAACTATGCTCTAAATGGAGGTGTAGTCAAATCCTATTTTATGAACTCAACCGTATTCTAAAATAAGTTGAAAGGTAAGCTACTATAAATCGGTAAAAACTTTCCAGACAACCCAATATAGCTAATTACCAACTGGATCGTAATCTTTTAGAATTACATCTGGCCTTTATAATTTAGTTTGTTAAAGAAGTTCTTTATATTTTCAGTTTTCAAAAATACTCAAGTGCATCATAATTAAAATAGTATACACATGTTAATAAGAGATTCTGTATCTCCAAATCTATGAAACAGTTGTGGTAACAAATTAAAATATTAAACATGCAACAAGATTCATTAAGACAATCTCCTAAGCTTAAAAAAATCCAAAGCAATGAAAAGCTGTAAAATTAATCCTTTTGTTAACCTATCTCAAACAACACACTGCCTAGGTTCCATTTACTTTTTAACCCTTTAGTGTTCAGATTACTCTGTTAAATGTAATACTTTTTCACTCAAATTGTTTTTAATTAATCATGCATTATCTTATAGCTTTGAGGTTTCAATGACGTGATTGTTCAATTTTAGAATGTCAATGTAGGTTAGGTGTTAAAGGCCTGATCTGGTCAGTTTAAACATAAAATAGGTAGAAAACTTCAGCCGGATATGGCCAGTTTAAACACTAAAGGGTTAAGTAACCAAAGATTTAAAGAATAAGTAGTAAAATATGAGTTTAAAACCTAAATATCAAACTTGTGTTTGGAGCACAACTAAATATGAAAAAAATATTACACAAATATAGAATGAAATTCTTACCACAAAACTAAGATATTTCAGTTTAATCATCATCATCATTTAGCGTCCGCTTTCCATGCTAGCATGGGTTGGACGGTTCAACTGGGGTCTGGGGAGCCCGAAGGCTGCACCAGGCCAGTCAGATCTGGCAGTGTTTCTACAGCTGGATGCCCTTCCTAACGCCAACCACTCCGAGAGTGTAGTGGGTGATTTTATGTGCCACCGACACAGGTGCCAGACGAGGCTGGCGAACGGCCACGCTCGGATGGTGTTTTTATGTGCCACCGACACAGGTGCCAGACGAGGCTGGCAGACGGCCACGCTCGGATGGTGTTTTTATGTGCCACCGACACAGGTGCCAGATGAGGCTGGCGGACGGCCACGATCGGATGGTGTTTGTTACGTCCCCAAAGCACGGAGGCCAGTCTATGCGGTACTGGCTACGACCACGTTCGGATGGTAAATGTAATTAAATTTTTAAAAATAAAATACACTTTATGATCAAGATTATCAGGTTAGTATTTAACAAAATCTGTACCCATTCATAGCAACAATTCCCTTTTTCATAAATTCAATGTATATTAGATTGATAAAGTCAAATTGCAAAGCTTTTCTACTGTTTCAAAAAGTGACCATTTGACAGTTCCCTTTTCACTGAATGCTATGAAATAGAAGCTAATATTTAAGACATTAATAACTTTTTCTACCAACATAAATAAGCTACTGTACCGTTTTTCTGACCATTCCACTGTTGGGTCATCCATTTTATTTATGAGAACAACTAAATGTTTCACACCAGCCGTCTTAGCTAACATTGCATGTTCTCTTGTTTGTCCACCCCTTTCAAATCCAGTTTCAAATTCACCCTTTCTGGCAGAAATCACCTAAAAGATGAAAATAAAATAAAATATCACAAAATGTTATGTGAGAGAGAGAAAGAGAGAAGAAAGAGAAAAAAGTAAAGAGAGACTCACAAGAATAGCCATATCAGCTTGCGCAGCACCACCAATCATATTTGGTACAAAGCTTTTATGACCTGGAGCATCTAAAATGGTAAAATGTTTTTTTTCAGTCTCAAAATATGCTCGTCCAACTTCCACAGTTTTCCCCTTTTCACGCTCCTCTAAATTTGTATCCAAAGCCCAGGATAAATACCTTTGAAAAAAGAAAAACACAAAACAGTAATATTTTGCTTAGTTAGTTTGGTTGTAACTACAAACAAAAACCAATATATTTCACAGAAAGGATATGGTTCCTGTATAGCCTAGAAACAAAATCTATGGAAGTGTGTGTGTGGGGGGGGGATATTTCACATGTGTTCGTTTAATTAAATTATAAAATTTTATAACAATTATTTCAAAATTAAGTGCTTACACAAGACATTTTAGAAATATGTAACTCATGTCAGTAATTATTCAAGGTAGGTGTTGGTGGGTGACCTTTATGTAGTAAAACACAAAAAATAAACAAAACACAGGTGCGCAACTGAGTTGAAGGCAGATTTACAGTACAAAGAAAACTATGTTGTAGGAGTGTACTCAGCACATGTACTACAGCAGTACTATGCATAGCTTAAATACTGAGATTGAAAAGCTGGGGTGAATCATGCCTACCTAATCTACAAAAAAATAAAATATTTTGCACTTTATGCACAGTAATCAGAGTAACCGTCATAATTTTATTGAATTAGGTGCATATTTTGCCATAAAAGGAAAATGTTGCTATTGATCTATTTTATTCAAGGTAGGCATTGCCTACCTAGGCATCATGTCCCTACCAAATGTCTTTCATAAAGCATACACTTCAATTATAATAACTACATCGAATGATTATTTTGCCAACTTTTGACCTAAGTCATTTTTGATCTGCTCCGTTTAACCATAACGAAGGGTACAAGATCTTTTCTATAAAAGATATTACTTTACAAAATCCAATCTAAACACTGAATATTGCTGGATGACGGTATTACTGAACTGAGTCAAGCTTCAAAAAGGTTCTTTAACCCTTAAGCATTCAAACCGGCCAAAATATTCTCCCAGTTTTATATTGAAACGGAGATCAGGCCTCTCACACCTACCCTATGATGTCATTTTAAAACTAAACAATCACATAACTGAAATCTTTAAACTACAAGGTGATGGATGGATGATTAATTCAGTACAATATAAATATACAAGCATCATTTTTGCCAGAATAATCTGAATACTAAAGGATTAATAATAAACTTGTTCTATTTAAATAGGTTACCATTAAGAAGCCATTTAGATTTAAAAAAGAGTTATAAATTTAATCCTTTAGCATTTAAAGCAGCCATATCCAGCCCAAAATGTTCAATCTGCTTTATGTTCAAATTGGCCAACTCTGGCCCTGCACACCTCCACTTCGAAAAATAAACTACTGCATTATTAGAATCTTGAAGCTATAAGATAATTCATGATTAACTCAAAACAATGTGAATAGATAAGCATTACATTTAATCTAAACACTAAAGGCTTAAGTGCATGCATGACTGTGTAGCTAAGAAGCTTGCTTTGAAATCATGTTTAGATCAGCCCCACTGTGTGGGTGATATTGGTTGGTGCCCTCTACAACATCATTGAATGTTGTCCATATTGGCATGGTTTGGACAATTTGATCAAGGCCGGCAAGCTGAGGGGTTGCACCACATGCCAGCCTGATTTGGCATGGTTTCTATGGTTGAATGCCCTTCCTAATGCCAACAACACCAAGTGTAATGGGCACCTTTATGTGCTAGTTGTAAGACATTAGTATCTGTTAGGACTGATTTCACTTGGCTTGATAGGTCTTCATTGAGTAAAATTTGGCAGAAACTGAAAGAAACCTGCCCATACATATGTGTCTATGAGACTGCGTATTCATCTGTTTTAGTATGTGCACACTGATTGTAATCAAAGCACTTTTCATATAAATGGTGTATTCTTTTACTTGTTTCAGTCATAGCGGCTATGCAATATACATTATCATCATAGAATGGCTGTGTGAATGTGCATGACTTAGTGGTTAGAGTCAGATTTACAATTATGAGGTTGATTCCAGGACTGGACTAAGTGTTGTGTTCTTGAGCAAGACACTCATTTGATGTTGTTCCAGTTCACTCTACTGTAGAAATAAGTCAAGACATCACTGGTGCCAAGCTTTCTCAACCTTTGCCTTTTCTTTGACAAAATTGGTGGCGCCCCTTCTTGACCGAAGGGGGTCTTTACCTTTTACTATAGCGGTTTATCATTACAAATAATAAAAATAAGGAAATAACTAACCATGTTTCTCTATTCTTTTCTTTAGCTTCTTTTTCATATTTTTCAAGAGTTCTTTTGTCCACCATGCCAGTCAAATACCTGTGTAGTATAAATTATAATTGTCTTGTAAATAAAGAATACAGAAAATATTGTTTTCAATTACTCTCAATTAGACCCACTTAAACAGAAACTATGATAAAAAAAAGAGGCTATTTTGATGTTTAAAATAAAAAATAATTATAAACACAGGAGGTAGAAATTCTGAGTAGTTGGAAGACACAATATCTGACATTTATATCCAAGCCATCTTATCATGAATTTCAATTTTCAGTCATTCTGAACAATAAATACCAACATTCATTCTCATTCCTTTACAACTGAAGCTCAAATTCTTCAATGTCACTGCAGTACTATTCAATTTATATAAAAAAAGTCAAAGTTAATTTAGCTTACAAATCAGTTTTTTAAAAATAATATTAAAAATTAACTTCATTTATGAAGCCATTCACCAATAAATTTACATAACTAGAAATAGTAAAATCTGTTGAGAATGCCAAACTGCTAATATGAATACAGATATACCTAATATCATAAAAATTATATTTTCAGCAATGAAAACAAGATAAAAATAAATCTTACATTATATGACCACCAATCGTGGATTTTCCAGCATCTAAAAGATGAAATGAAGGAAAAAAAAATTACTCATGGTTATAGTAACAAATTTAATGAGATTAAAATGATAGCAATACAAAACTTGTTAGTAATCTATACTAACAATATTCATTGCATTAAACAAGCTACAGGTGCTAAATTAAATAAAAACAATGAAATATATGGCAACATTTCTTTACATATTACTTAAAATCCCAAATCTTATTTTTCCATGATAATAATATAACCCATCCCCAAAACATTCAAATTTAACGATCAAATTATAATTGGTAATTTATGCAATACATTTTACCAAACATCCTTTACAGCACAAATCATGCTATTGTATCAAGAATACTGTATATCTTGGCTAACAGATATATTTACTTGTATCTCAGTAGAGTCATTATGCCAACAAATATTGGTTAATCACTTAACCAATTTACTAAGTGTGTGTGTGTATTACTAGCATAATGAACTGAGATACATCAAAATCTGTTTCAACAGAAGTTCACATCAAGAATCTTGCAAGCCAAATATAAAAATGAGGTATATTTAGCATGTTTACTTTAATCCTTACTAAAAAGTCAACTGAGCCTATAATTAAAAGTATTAGGGCTTGTACAAATCAACCCCATCTTATTACAAAAGCATTTATAATCTCATGTTTGTTAAGTTTACTATGTGTACACATATCGCTGCATGTATGAATGTGTTTGTGTATGTATATATACCATCATCAGTTAACATTCACTTTCCATGCTGGCAATAGCTGGATGGTTTCATAGAAACTCGCAAGCCAGAGAACCACACCAGGCACTACTGTCTGCTCTGAAAATGTTCCTTCAGCTGGATGCCCTTCCTAATGCCAACCACTTTACAGAGTGGATTGAGTATTTTTTTTTTTACATGGCACCAGCACGGCCACCAAGTAACTTGCAAGACAAAGACTCCTCAGGAGAGGGAGTGGTACTGAGGGAGGTGGCTTCATGCTGGTTGAAGCATAACAGAAGGATAGAGATAAATGTCTTACTATAGAGGAGATACTTGGTTACCCCAGTAAGAAGAGAAAGAACACACACATAGTTAATTTTATTACCACTATTCTATGCTAGCATGAATTAGTTGAATATGTACCCAGATGCTGTTTTACAAGCTAGATATCTCTTCTGATCCTACTCATTACCTATTTTACACCCAAGCAATGTATTTTCTTTTTACTCCATTTGAGGACAATGTATTAATAAGGAATGACAAATGTCACATTTTGATCAACACTTTTCATTCAAGGACATGGAATGTAAAAATCCCCTCTCTCACACACACATACAGCAGGCTTCTGTCCAGTCTCCGTCTAATAATTTCAGTTACAAGGCTCCTGCCAACCTGAATTTGAAGTAGAAGACACCCAAGGTGCCATTTAGTGCAACAGAACTCTTGACTATGTGTTAACAAAAAGAACTCCTTATCCATGCAGCCATGCCTGCATCTACACACAGACTATATATGTGTAGCAAGAGTGAGAGGTTCTCAAAGTATTACTTGAGAAAAATTGCAATATACTTAAATTCGATCAGTTATACAACATTTTATAATACTTACCTACATGACCTATAAAAATAACATTTACATGTTCTTTCTTGACACTTGGTGCTGCTATATCTTTGTTTTTCCGTTTTGGTTTAATGGTAACATTTTCAACTTCCATTGTTTCAACAGCATTGTTTGACTTTTCTTCTTCCTCTTCATCTTCAACATTGTCAGCCCAGTCATCAGCTTAAAAGATATTTAACAAAAAATTATACAAAATGGAAGAAATTAAGCAACATTTTTAGATAATCTAAATTAAAAACATAAATTCCAAATCAAATTAAATACTATAAAGTGGCATATGCGTTACAACTTTTGTTTCAATTTGTGCTCTAGAAATGATAGCAGAAGCAATTACTCATTTTGAGTTAACAATAGACGAGCTAACTTTATTTATTAATAAGAGGAAGGAAACAGAAAACTAACTTAACTTTCCAAACTTTGTAGCTCAGCCAAACTGGCAACTTCATTAGTGCTGCCATGATCAAAGACCCAGTATACTATATAAAATGGCGGGCATTAGGAAGGTCATCCAGCCACAAAAACCATGCCAAAGTAGACATTGGAGCACAATTATGGTGAAATTCTAACAATCCTTTGTTAGACCTGAATCCAGGGACCATCACTACAAGCTTGTTTTTAGATAGTAAGATCAGAATTAAAAAAAATTTTTTTTTTATACAAAATGAATTCATATGCCTCGCCTTCCTCAACTTGTCAGATCTTGACAAACCATCTAACCCCTGCCAGTATTGAAAATAAATGTTTAAAGCTAATAATGATGAGGATTTAAAATGTTTTCAACCCTTTCACCTTAAATCCAGAATTAAAATGAAATGGTTATACAAAATGGTTTTATCACTGTCTGTTCCTAATACAAATGATAGAAAGTAAAACCAAGCCTGGAATCCCACAGACAAAATTTTTATTTGCAATCTTAAAATAACCCAATTGAATATAAAATTTAGACAAGCAAGTAATTCACAAATGAATGAAAGTTAGAACCCTTAAGTGAAATAGGTAAGACATGGATTCAAAATAATTTGAATTTCACCTTCCAACTTCCCAAGACATTTTTTAGCAATAAACCATCTATCTTCCAATAGATTTAACCCATTGGCCACTAAACCTTACCATTTGACCATTGGGTACAATTGTGGAGTGCACTCTGCACTAAGCATTCAAGCCCAAGTCTCCAGTCAGAAAATAGCTTCTGCTTATCAGCTTCAGGGGCCTTGAGGGCATGGGTCCTGTCCTACTATCCCCACTCTCCAAAGTCATGCATTTGGCAATTATCTGAAAAGGTTAGTCATTCATACACTTACCAAAAGTATCATCTTGTGCAAAGATGAATCACGTCAATGAATGAAGATGCATAAAAAGTTGTTAGAGTTGACTAGTGCTGGTTAAAACCTGTCTTAAATTTTCTTGGTATTCACTATTTTATTCATACCTCCAGCTCAGTCATTTGTATTTATATTGTACCTATACATAGTTCTCTAGCATTCAGCCTATTTTCTAGTTTGCAGAATTTGCAATTAAACCAAACTTTATCCTCTTTATATTAAGTATTTATTGCCCATGTTTCACAAGCATTAAGATTTGAATTCTAACTTTAAAGTAATAGATTTTCCATCAATCAATACTAAACAAGATGTTAATTTTTTTATATATAGACAAACTGTTGTTTTCTTTTTACTCATGCTTCAAAACTGAGCAATCTGGAAAAAGATAATCACTACTTCAGGATCCAATTATGCGTTTACATGCATATAAATGGATAAAGATACAAAAAGTATATTTAGCATTGTTTATATCAAAAATGCTATTCATTAATGTGATGTTGCAATACACTATCTAAAATAAACTTTACATCAATTTCACCCAATTTACTGAATTACCAAAATGAATAATTTGATTAGAATTAAGAAGTTTCGTCTTTGAAACGACAAATATTTTAAGGAGAGAAAAAAAACCCAAAAAACTTACCAACATTGCTGTCATCCATTTCATCATCTATGAATGACAAAAGTTATCAAAATTAAAATTTGGCATAGCTGATGGTTGAATTAAAACAGTTCAAATTTAAAAGATAAAAAAAAACTTGGTGGCATATTTATGTCTACAAACCTTTATAACACAGTAATGTTAGGGCAATGGATTAGAGAATCAAGAGAGCATCAGACAAAATGCCTTGCAATATTTGTTCTAGCCTTTTATATGTTCAAAACCTGTAAAGGTAAACTTTGCCTTTCATCTTCTGAGTATTAATAGGTTAACAGTTAAGTACTAAGGTTGATGTAATCAACTGTACTCCTCCAAAATTTTGTCTTTATACTTAGGTTAGAAATTATAACACAGCAATGCAAGTTAGTATTTATCAGTTCATGTAGACAGTATAAAAAAAAAAGCATAAACAACACCAAAGCTTAATAAAACTAAACTAAGTTGAAATTCTGATGACCAGTTTGTTAGACTTGAATTTAGGGACTACAACTACAAATTGGGTTTCAAATAGCAAGGTTAGAAATGTTTTACGATACAGAGTGAATTCATATGCTCTGCAATATGTAATTTTCCTCATCTCCAATCTCAGCAGAAACTACCAGATGATCAAAAGACTATAAGTATTAGGTTGTCCCAAAAGTTCGTAAACACTTGTGAAAATTGAATTTTTACTCGCCAAGTACTAACAAAAACAACAAAAATTATTCCTCAAAATAAAGACCATTATTTTCCAAGACTTTCTACGAACTTTTGGGACAACCTTATATTATCATTTCAATGTCCCCTTTTCTATGTGTCAGATGGAATTTGAAGCAGCTTTCCTACAACTGGATGCCCTTTTATTACCATTCCTTACCCGTTTCCATGTAGAGAAATATTACTTCATGGTCAAGCAGGTTTCCACAGAATATTGGAAACAAACGGCACTGCTTGCTTGACAATAGAATTCATTCACAACTATTATGTTAAATGGAAGCAGACAGACACACACATATACAACAGGTTTCCACCAGTTTTTGCCTACCATATCCACTCACAAGGATTTGGTTGGCCTAAGAATATAGAAGGCACTTGCTTAAGGTACCACAAATTGGGATTGAACCAAAAAGCCACGTGTTTGGGAAACAAACTTCCCACCACCGTATTTATAGTATATATACAGTATTTATAGCAATGATAATGTTATATCTATTGGAATCTAACCCCCTAAATGAGATCTGATCAAGCAATCCCATTCCATGCAAATAGTCGACTGAATGACTAAATGCAATCTACAGATATATTTCAGTTATGCAATACCTTCGCCTGAGAACCTTACTGCACACTCATACCTGCTGGGACGAATTGTATGGGAGTACAGTATGACAACTCACTAAAAACCTTGCTTGGGACACAACTAAAGACCTTGCCGTTATATTGTAACTCGGGATCACATAACTTTACAGAGCAGTTCATTCCTCTCTTTGTTACATTGTAGTTCAGTAAACTAACGAAATACCAGTAAATTTTATTGTGTGCATCTATTGCTATTCTAACTGGCACCTATTTGAGGCTAAGTAAGCTGGAATACTGACAATGTATAGGCAACGAACACGTAGCAGTGATGAGAAAGAAACAGATTGATAATCCGGTACTCGACCGATTAGACCAGTTGTAACTCTAGTGTTCTAGCTTAGGGCTATAAACATTACTTTGAATGTTATTTCGTGTCTACGAAAATGGGTAAACTGTTACATTCTTCACTATTATATCAATGAAAATAACAGAAAAGAACGTGTTTACAAGAAAGTCATATTACACATGAAATTAAACGAACAGATGACACCTCAGAAAGAATTACCATCTTGAAATATTTCAATCTCAGAATAAGCGAGCGACAAGTAAGAAACCGGTTGAAACCCAGTTCCCCTTCCTTTATTAGAACAGGTCAGAAGTCCAACATTAATCGGAATATTTTAAAGATACGAGTGTAAAGGGTTATTAAGCTCAACATTTTAAAATGGGAATTCAAGTTCTTGGGAACACATTCATAAAATGTAAAAATCAAATCAAATCAAAAGATATTGTAGTATCGCATTTAAGATAGCAAAACGGTTGAACAGATAAGGATACCGAATATACTGGTACTGGATATGTGCAGATATCCGAGGTATTTATCATCTTCCAATTTAACACGAGTGGACACTTGCTTATTGGCGTTTTACAGGTGAAAATGGCTGACTGGTAAAAAACTGAGTCAACAACAGCAATCTCAGTAATAGGCATTGCCCAGTAATATAATTTAGAAAGAACAATTAAGACATTACAGGATAGTAGCTGAAACATTAATAATTCGACAGATGTACTGCGAAAAGCATCTAATTTTGGGTTCTTGCAACCGTAGTTTCATATACGGTGCAGAAAATTCAGATGTTTTTAACCCGAGGTTAGCCCTGACTGAGCAGACACGAAGCGTTCACGCTGCGACCATCCCATCTTTGTTTAGGATATATCTGGGATTAGATTCTTTTAGATACACGTCTGTGTCCCCTTTTTAAAAGGACAGGGCGTGTTTTGAAGGAAATATGACTGCTATTTCTAGCAGGTCGAACGACCGCGTAAAAGCCTCCCCCCCATCCCACGGTTATTTTTTTTTGGCGGCCCAACTAAGGGAATATTTTTTAAAAATCTAATGCGAGTCGATAGGCCATGTCGAAATAGTATATTAAAATCCGATTTAATATTGAATTTATTGGTGAATTTATCACCAGATGTTTTTTTCTTTCTTGATAACACATGCATCCATCAGACGAAAAAAAAAACTGTATTGTAATAACGTTCAAACAATAAAAGATGAGTTTTAAATATTGAAACGATTTATGATGTAGAAATGAAAATCGACAATCTATTACAAAAACTTGATATATCAAATTTAATTCTGAGAGAGAATAAAAAAGGCTGCCACAAGCACGATGGGAATATTTCGGCAAGGCTAATATAACACGAGACCAGATGGTAGCTTCTTCATGAGATTACATTTTTTTGACTTTTAAGTTAAACAATTTACTTGTTGAGACAGCGGAAACCATGGAAAAAGGAAACATTAACATTTAATATATGCAAACAACATAATTAAAAGCTGCAGGCTGCATAAAAAATTACTTTTCAATATTAAATATGGGAGCAATGTAAATAATTTATCACACTAAAAAAATAATACATAACATTCTGCTACAGCTATAAATTCAAGTGATTTACTTCACTTCTAATATTTTTTTAAATAAAATGTGGCGATTGCAGTTTTAATTCTTAAAAAATGGTCATTTATTAGTAAGAAGGAAAGAGACGAAAATCGAAATATATGGATACAAATGGCTACCTTATGGAATACAAAATAAACCCACGGTTTTCAAATTGAACATACTATTCTTAGTTACACGTATATATATATGTATATATAATATATATATATATATATATAAACGAGATATCATTACAATTTTAATATCTATAGAACCCAAGTTCAGACATTTGAAAATTGCCCCCTTCGGAATTATTCTGCTTAAATTGTCGACGATTAAATTCTTTAAATTACATTTGGGTTTGTAAAAAATTTTTTTTAAATGCTTTAGTAACAAAAGCACTTCAGGAATTGTCAGGTGGTCTTTCATTATCGCGCTAGGTCACCATACTTTGGCGAAATATAAAACAATATAGTTGAATTAAAATCGTGTTTGAAAATTTTCCCCAGAGTCAACTAGTCCAAGAGCTTATTTTCTGTAACGCATTAATGTATCTATCTACTTAGCGTTATCCAGAAACTATTTCACAGTATCTGTGGGGGGAGAAAAAATACATCGCGTATAAATTCTTACATTTCAACACATGTACCTGAAATTCAAGAATTTCAATCATGAAAGGTTCTAAGGACGGGGGTAGCTAATATCCTTTCGAGGGGGGGGGGAATTACTTTTAATCCAAAACCAAGTATTAAAACACTTATGGCACATTCTAAAACGGTTATGGGAATACTATTCATTAGGTCTTCGTTTATCTATACATCAATGTATGTGATATATATATATATAAATATTTAAAAAAAGGGGAAAGCCATAAATTTATTCACGAATCAATATATACTAAACTGACGTTTATTACCGGTGAACAAATGGGTGTGTGGACTTACTTTTTCTTAACTAAAAATAATAGCAGTTTGACATTAAAAAAAGAAACGAAAAAGAAAACCGTTCAGTTCAGATGCCTTTAAAAAAATAAAATTTAAATGTATTAGCAAAGAAGTATCTGAATACATATAAATGTTTAGGTATCTTTATAATGTGCCCAAAAACAGATTACAAGAATATACTAGTTGAACACAAAGTGGGTGTTTCATATTCATATCAAAAGAATACTAAAATGGGGCCCCGTATTTATGGCCACGTCAATTAAAATGTGGTCAGCATGTCGGTTTCGCTGAAGCTACTGGGAATAGCAATGCTAGTAAATCTTCAGAAGAACAGTATTTTTAGGCAGCGTTTAGCAGGAAAAAATATGTATAATAGACAAGCTATGTTGGGATATCGACAATCAATAATGTAAACTATTATCATTTATTTGGTTTGTACATTAATTTACCTTGTAGACTTTCAGGATCTTTCATGAACGAAGGTACGAATTCAGGAGCATGTACATTTTGACCAGGAACGAATTCTGCAGCATTAACATTTAAGTAAGATAAAGTAGAATTTAATTCATCCAAACTCGATTCGTTTTCAGGAGAATCATTCAGACTTTGTTCCCAGGAGTCTGGGGCACTGTTATCGTTATCTTCAGAGGCCATAAGTGTTTTTTCTGTTAAAAAGTCTCCTCTAAAATTTGCTGAACTCTGCACGGACACCGCGTGTGGATCTTTCGTGACGTCACGATCCAAATAAGAGACATGCGTGTTGTCTCGTGCCCGATTTGTAACGGAAGTTCCCGATCACCGTGTTATTTACGCATTTTCAAAATAAATGTACATCATTTTATCGTAACTTAAGTATTTAGCATATTTTGGAAATTCGATTGTAATTATGTGGTACTTTTTTTATTGCTGATGAAATATAAAAAAGAAATTCTAATATCGGAGAAAACATCGTCATCTTGTCCTAATTTGTTTCCAAAATGGCGGCCCATGCAGCGGCGGCTCTGTTGGATGAATTAATGGGAAGGGACCGAAATTTGCAGCCCACTGAAAAGAGAAGTGAATTGAAATGGGATGATCCAGAAGTATGTATTTCAAAATCTGTTTTTATTGCAAATTATACCAGTAGATGTTCTTAATTTTGTAACTGCAAAACTTGATTAGTGCAATGGTCGTTGAAATTATGAAACCATGTATTATGGCGTATATAACCATAATCGGGTGGAAATTATGTAAAAGAGAAACAATAAACAGTAGATGTTAATGTAGACATTGTAAATCTTTTATATATGCAATAATCTGTTTTTCTTTATATTGGTTTTTGTTTTATATTATATTTCTATTTTGCAATCGATTTTTACATTTATACTATGGGGATTTTAGAAAGACGCATTTGTCATAATACATGGGGGGTTCCGGATCTTACCTTATTTGTCATGATAACGACTTTTAAATTCCCCTCAAATTTTTGAAAAAGAAAAATATATATTGAGATGATACATGCGCGGACAGAACTTGTATAAAACGTTCAAATTCTGAATGCATTTCGATTCTAGATCTTTCGGTTACAAGCGATTAAGAGTAAAAATGCATGTTTTGCTTTTAATGTATAAACATTACCCATTTTGCTGCTATTTATGTATAAGTTTTTTTTTTGGAAAAACGAGAAGCTATAGAGTTAAAACTAATATCTGCTAGTTGTCTACTAACTTGTGATAAGCACATTGTCCAACGTCTACTTTGCTAAATTCATGTCGATTCTTGTTGAAGAAAAGAAAATGTTTTTTCGTGTAACATAATCTTATTTTAAAGCATCGTTTAATTGTATTTAACACTTAAAATTGTTCAGTGCGCTCCACTCATATCGTTCTAGTGTAATCTTGTAATCTTTTACATTTTCTTTGTTTTCGTTATGTTTTTTCAAATACTATCAGCACTTTATGTTTCGTTAATTTCTCTTCATAGAAACTTTCTCTTTGTTAGCTTAACTCTTTTTCATTGTTATGTGCTTTCATTTTTGATGCTCTAAGTTTATTGTTATTATTATTATTATTATTATTATTCATGCTAAAGTTACAAATTAACACAGTAGTAGAGAGTGCTGGACCAAATGCGTAGCAGTATTTAGTTACGTCCCTTTATGATCTGTGTTCATATCTTACAAGGATTGATTTTTATCTTCCTCTTGTGTTTTTGATTGTCAACAGTATTGAAGTATCTGTGACTTAACCCGTGTAAACAAGCCATTTCCTAAAAAAAAAAAGAAACATGCAGTCCCTGTTTCCTTACATAAAATTTCCAGCAACTTTGTTATAGTTTTTTTCTGATGTTGTTTTAAGTTAATATTATTTAAATGCTTTCGATATTCCACCCGTAAAACAATATTCTACAATTTGGAGGCGGCGAGCTGGCAGAAACGTTAGCACGCCGGGCGAAATGGGTAGCCGTATTTCGCCCGTAGCTACGTTCTGAGTTCAAATTCCGCCGAGGTCGACTTTGCCTTTCATCCTTTCGGTGTCAATTAAATAAGTACCAGTTACGTACTGGGGTCGATATAATAGACTTAACCCGTTTGTTCTCTCTGTGTTTAGCCACTTGTGGGTAGTAAAGAAATAGGTATTTCGTCTGTCTAAGGGCGGCGAGCTGGCAGAATCGTTAGCACGCCGGATGAAATACGTAGCCGTATTTCGTCTGCCGTTACGTTCTGAGTTCAAATTCCGCCGATTCGACTTTGCCTTTCATCCTTTCGGGGTCGATAAATTAAGTACCAGTTACGCACTGAGGTCGATGTAATCGACTTAATCCGTTTGTCTGTCCTTGTTTGCCCCCTCTGTGTTTAGCTCCTTGTGGGTAGTAAAGAAATACTACGTCTGTCTTTACGTTCTGAGTTCAAATTTCGCCGAGGTCGACTTTGCCTTTTATCCTTTCGGGGTCGATAAATTAAGTACCAGTTGTGTACTGAGGTCGATCTAATCGACTGGCCCCCTTCCCCCAGGCCTTGTACCTAGAGTAGAAAAGAATATTCTAGAATTTGAAAATATTTAGCGGATTTTTAAATACATAATGACAAAAGTGATATTTCTGTTACATTTAAAATCCGTATTCTCTGTATGGATATGTGGACTAATATAATAGAAATATAATTGGTTAAACCATATAATGAAATTAAGAGCTCACAAATGTGCTTAACCGAAGTTTATGAACGATCAGTTTACAAGAGAAGCAAATACTCCAGAAAGTTTGAAACATTTTTCTTATCCAAAATAATTTAGTTTTTCATAGCTTTAACTAAAAATTTTTCATCTAAATCTACTGAAGTAAAATCTAAGACTTTAAATCTTTAAAAACCCAGTGGATGTTTTACATTTACTTCTTAGTATTGAGGCAATGCTCATGTCCATTTTGCAGGGCATCCAAAAATGGTGGGAGGGAGAGTTAATTATCCTCAAATCGTAGACCTCGTCTGAATGCCTCCAATCCTCCAAGAAAACCTGCCCGGTCTTGAAAAATATTACCTTGCTTAGAAACAGATGAGGGTTGGTGATAGGAATACATTTGTAAAAAAAAAAATCTATTTCAACAAATTCTGTCTGATCTATGTAAGCATAGAAAACGGACACTTAAACTGATGTTAAATCTACATGGACGAGAGATTAAGATGTTTGCTTTGCAATTATGTTGGTTTCGGGATTAATCTCAGCACCTTGGGTATTTCATTATAACCCCAGGTTAACCAGTATTTTGTGAGTAGATTTGGTAGAAGAAAATCTGTGCAGAAGCCTGTTATGTATATGTATGCATTTGTGTTTCTCTTTCACTGTTTAGCAACTAGTGTTAGTTTGTTTACATCCCCCTAATTTAGGGTTTGGGCAGAAAGAGTCGTCTAGTAAAGTAAAGGTTTTATCATCAACCCTCCAAGATGGTGCCTCAGCATAGCTGCTGTCCAGTGAGTGAAACAAGTTCCCTGACTAGTTCTGTAGCGCACCAACAGATGGCAGCACACGATTGCATGCATAATGACCTTCATGAGGCAGTATGTTGAGTAACATTGCTGTGTTTATTTCACAAGTTGTGAAATTTGTGTTTTTGTGATCACGTATATGCTGTTGCCTGCGATTTGGTCACGGACAGGAAGAAAGAACCCACATGAAATTTTGTGTTAAACTTGGCAAGTCTGTTACAGAGACATTGAGCATACTTTGGCAAGTTTACAGCGATGAGGCAATGACTTGTACACAATATTTTGAGTGGCACAGGCGCTTCAAAAGTGGAAGAATGTCCCTGGAAGATGATGAGCAATCTGGATGACCTTTTATGAGCGTCATCCCCCAGAAAAGTGGTGTTGTGCTTTGAAGATTTATCCTCTAGGGCCAGACCTGCAATGTTTTGAAACGTTTGTGGGAAGACATTTAGCAAAAGCGACTGGATCTGTTGAACTCAAAATATTGGATTCTTCAGGATGACAATACATCCTTTCACTGAGCTCCCCTACTCATGAATTTTCCTCCAAAAACAACATAGTATCACTTCCATACAAATCCTATTTGCCAGATTTTGCACCTGCAGACTTCCATCTTTTCTCTTAAGATGAAAATGCATCTCAGGGATTGCTGTTTTAATACCGCTGTCAAGATCCAGAATGGATCGCAGAAGGTCCTTGACTTCCTTATGAAAAACGATTTTCAGGCTGGATTCCAAAAGTGGCAGGAATGCTGGGACTGGTGTATTGCTGCGCAAGGTGGCTGTTTTGAAGGAGATTATGTTAAAACTTGGGGAAATAAGTTATTTTTTATTAAATATAAACTAGTCTTGGAAAATCAGTTAAAACATAGGAGCAATGCACTTAAATAAGATTGTGTATTAGGCCAGCAGGTGTTTGAAATTTAAGTATTTTCTAGCCTGAACAGGGTGCTTGGCAGTTATGATACCATTTTGTTCATTTTAGATTTGTAGTTCCCATTAAAAGTACCAGATTGGAAAGTCTCATTAGGAATGTGTTTGAGAGTTTTATTTTGTTTGACCTATAATCAAATATATGTATCAATGGGTGATCAGCCTTGCTATTGAAAATCCAGTTTTAACTTTTTTTCTACATCATTGAATTTAGCAAGATCACTGAATTTGTTTGGTAACAAGCCACTTCATTTTAATTTGCAGTCGCTCAGCTAGTTATGGTATATCTGATGCAATAAATCTGTGGATCACACTTAGTTGTTTTACTAGTGGTCTATTCCAAAAGGATTGATATGGATCTAAACAACAATTAAATCTAACAATGATTTCCTTGTAGCCAACACACACAAAAGAGTATTATATGCAATAAGTGATTGACATTGAAGATGTGTGTGTGTATTGTAAAAACAGGATTTGTAGTTTTCTGCTGCTGGTGTTTTAAAAAGAACTAACTTCAGTATCTGATCGATGTGGATTAAGTGACATACGAGAGCAGTATTTTTACCAGTGGAACAAGTGCTTCAATGCACCATCACAAATGACTGACAGTATACTGCTTCTGATAATGGCTGAATACTTACCTCGAAGGTATTGTGAAAATGTCAAACCCTTCAGCTACTCACTTGGTTGTGTGCAGTATAGTTGTTGATGACATTGAAATTAAGAGTTTCAAAAACAGCATTAAATATGTAATTAAATATGTTATTGTTTTCAAATTTTATCAAGATGGAATTAACTTTTCTATTAAAATAGGATTTTATCGGTTTTGTAGTGCACTTGTGTACAGGAAACAAGCTCACTACAAAACATGTGAAGACAGTTGTTACTGGTGTCATTGTCAACTGGTTGCTATATTATTTTCAGTCATAAAGCTTTAGGCTTTTTATTTTTATACAATATCAAACAATATTATTTTGTAACAAATGTTAGTTGCCCCATGAACATTCAGAATAGAAAAGATTTTATTTGTTTTGTCATATTTTTGATGTTTTGTAACAGGTTTGCAAATACTTTTTGTGTGGGTTTTGTCCTCATGAGTTGTTTGTTAATACAAGAGCAGATCTTGGTGAGTATTTTGCTTTATATAATAACTTTATTGTCTATGTTCATAGCCAGTTATATAATAAGTCTATTTACATCAGTTATAAATTCTTGCACTTTTGACTGAAAATATTTTAATGAATTCATCATTATAACTTACCCCAAAATCTAATTTCCTCTATTATGAACTTTTCAGGGAAAGACTAAGAGAATATAATTATATTTTAATTTTTCTCATTTCATTCATATTGAATTGATTACAAATTTATTCCTTTAAATGTCCCTGTCAAAAGATTTGCCAGATATTTTTTATAGTTCCCAACAATTGTATGATAAAGTATGATAGACACTTGTTTTCTGAAGAACACTCCACAATGCAATCTATGATTTAAGGTTGTAATCAGTAATATCTTTGTCCAGTGAAATGTCCAACCCTTTAGCATTTAAACCAGTCAAGTGCAACCCAAATATTCTACTTGTTTTATGTTCACATCAGCCAGATCTCACCTCATACATACCCTGCAATATCATTCTAAAAATAAACAATCACATTAAAATATTGAAGCTATGAAATATTGCAGGATTAATTTAAAACAGTGTGAATAAAGGAGCATTACATTTAGCAGTAATCAGAATGTTAAAGGGTTAATAGTAGCTAAGTTCCCCATGTCTTTTTTTTCTTTTTTTTATGAGAAATAGGTGTAAAGAAAATTGAAATTTTTTTTTCTTGTAAGCATGACTTCATTATTTTACTCTGTGTTTTGTGTCCAATTTCTCCCTGGTTAGGATGACAGCCTATTCTGATATTTTATCATGTTGATTATTTGGAGGTTCTACATAGTTTATATATCGTCATTATCATCATCATCATTTAACATCCACTTCCCATGCTGGCATGGGTTGGATGATTTGACTAAGGACTGGCAAGTCAGGCAGCTGCACCAGGCTCCAATCTGATCTGGCAAGGTTTTTACAGCTGGATGCCCTTCCTAATGCCAACCACTCTGAGAGTGTAGTGGGTGCTTTTTATGTGCCACTGGCATCGACCATGCTCAGATGGTGTTTTTTATGTGCCTCCAGCACTGGCATTGGCCACGACAGTGATTTCACTTGACTCAACAGGTCTTCTCAAGCACAAATTGCTATTTTAAGAGGAACCAAATGAAGCAGTTACGTGATGAATGCATCTGATATTTTGTGGTTTTATTTCACTTTTACAACATTATCATCATCTTTGTTTAACATCCACCGTCTATGCTGGCATGGGTGAGGCATATTCTTATTAATAATATTATCAAAGTGAGGAAGGTTTTATTTTTCTATTTTGATGTGCAGAAACAGATGGTGGTATTTAGAAATAGTTCTAAACATGAATTAGTTTTCAATATTCTATAAAAATAACATTACTCTTTTGTAATGCCTTTTCATAAATTTAATCCCTGAATGGATCAATTATTTTGACATGGCGTTTCATTTCAGAGCATTTTTTTATTATTTCCTTTTTTAATTATATACACTGTTAATTACAAAAAGTTTTTTTTATCTTGTTTCCTTTATTTTTTATTATAGAAATTAAAATGTACTTTTACTCATTTGGATTTAAATGAGTTAACTAGGACATTGAAAAAGTATATATAACTTAATATCTTTGATTTTTTATAAGATGTATTGCTTTTAAATCAAGGGAAAGTTTTTAAAAAATGAGATGATAGTTTATTTAGAATGATAATTTTTAAAACAAGGAGTTACACACAAAGTTATCTTGCAGACTTCACACATGTATCTGCTTTCTCTTTGAATCTTCTTTCCTTTAGTGTCTCTCTTCTCTACGCATTTTGCACACTGTCTTGTAGGTTTCTTTTTCTTATCACTTGGTGGTATTTCCATGGGAAAGTGACCAGCTGGGGCAAATCGTGTTGGATGTGGGATCGATGATGGTTTTCCTGGTTTCGTGGGGGTATGTGTTTATTGAGGTGCAGTGGACATCTGTATGGGCCTTGTGGCACAAGGCGAGTAGAAGTGAATGGGAAGGGTGGAAGCTACAAGAGTATATGAGAGAGTGAAAAACATTAAAAATTAAATTATTTTGCAAGGGTTTTCATGTGTCTATGTTTGTGTGGGGAAGGAGGTGGGAGTAGTGTTGAAGGGAAAGGTAGAGGAAGAATGGGATAATGAGGTAAATAAGTGGTGGCAAAGATGTGAAGTGTGTTGGAGTGAGAAATATTCAGTGTCGGGGATGAAGTCAGGTACATGACGGTAATGATCATAGGTAATTAGGCGGGGGGGGGGGTACTGCTGGCAAAATAAAGAGTTGTATAAAGGAAAAGTTAAGTGAAAGGGGTGTTTAGTGAATAATAAGGTGGTAAGAGATGGTGCTGAGAATGTGTTAGACAAAGAAAGTGGTTCCATGAAGGGTTAGAGGTAGAGAGATGAAATATGTCCACTTTTGCTCTCATAATTACAACAGTTGAGTAGTGCTGTAGTCAGAATAAAAATTTAAAGTTGGGTGTTAGGAAGCTATGTGAGGGAGAGATTCATCAAGGACAGGTTGGTTACAGGGGCATAGACATAAGTATTATGGTTTTAGGGCCTCATTTTTGTTTAGATGGGCAGGTCTTCACAGGCACAGCAAGTCACTGATCTCAGTCCTTTGTCATCTCCTCCATGAGGCTGAACAGTCAGATGTCATTCTTCACTACTTCATTCCACATCTTCCCATGTCTTCCTCTTGTACAGGTCCCATTCACCCTTAGTGGCTGGTACTTTATGCAGCTATCCCCACCTTTATGCATCACATGGCCATACTAGCACTGTCTTCTCTCTTGCACACTACATCTGATGCCGTCTATGCCCAATTCTTCTCTCAATATATGTGCACTTCATTGTACATGCATAGTGATGATGCACTTCTGTGCTGGCATGGGCTGGATGAGGCTTTGTGAAGCAGTATCCTTTCTGATGCTCTTCTTGACTTGTTTTCCAAGTACAGTACTTTATCTGTCTTTGCATGTTGGACAGCCAAGCTGCTGAACTTTTTATTAGTGTCAAATATAAACAATGTGACTACAGCTTCAATGCTGTCAGTGCTAAGATATTTGGACAAATACCAACACACATGCACACACACACACACTGATACATACATACACACACACTAAGTTTCTGCACAG
>NC_043001.1:30243558-30328558 GCF_006345805.1 Octopus sinensis | reverse complement strand
GGGGAGATTTGGCCACTATTTCTAGCTGGTCATGTGTCTAAGTAGAGGCTTCCTCATTGACACATGAATTTCTGGTTAGAGCATATGCCTGGTAAACATGTTTATAGATTACTAGCAGTATCACCCGGCGTTGCTCGGGTTTGTAAGGGAAATAACTATATAAGCATTTTTAGAGATGTAAAGTATAATAGCCATCTCAATATGGCTAGCCACAAAGGGGGGTGTTGCTGTAGCTTTTTACGTTCTGAGATTTAATAATACATTTTTAGAGAGTTACTTCCCTTATATAATAGTAAAAAATGCATTAAAAATGGGAAAAAATGATGGTAAATTTTTTTTAAATTGTAGACTCATTGTAGACGCGCGCAAATACCCAGAAGGGCTGGATATGAATCATGACTATAAGATACCCGCTTTTGGTTACACTGCACCGCAAAATGTGGGAGTAGTTAGGAATCTAAATCGTAGGAGACAAACACCACACAACCTCACTTTTATATATATAGATTTTTAAACATGCTACATGGCTAGTGTTCCTGATAGTTATAAGAAATAAAGTTTTAGTAGTATAGTATTTTTCATGAAGATTTTGACTCCTCATTTGTTGTATGTTTTCATATTTTAAGTTAGTTTTTTTGTTAATTTCACTAAGTATTTTTTGTTTGAATTTTTTCTGAATACTTTGAATTTTGTATTAAGCAATTAAAAATTTTGATGTAAACAAAATTACTTTTATAGTATTCGTATTTATTGCTGAAAATAAGGTACCGTGTTAAAAGGACCTGTGCTGGTGCTACATAAAAAATATACTCTATAGAATGGCTGGCATTAGGAAGGGCATCCAGCTGTAGAAGCCTTGCCAGAACAGATATTGGTGCCTGGTGCAACCTCTTGCCTTACAAGCTTTGGTCAGACTGTCCGGCTGATGCCTGTGTGGAAAATGGATGTTAAATGATAATAATAATGATTACATAGTGTTCATTAGCAAATATCTTGAAGTTCCTTTTTGAGAACAAAGTGGCTAAAAGAATCATTACAAGAGGAAATAAAGAGAGACACTGGATAAAATAGTCCAGGGTACACTTGGCTGGAAAAAAAAAAAGTAAAATGGATATCTTCAATACCTTTTGATCATAGGTTAGATCACTCAGGGCTAAACAATAACTTCATGAATTAAATTCTCTTATCATTCATACCAGATTCCATATTAAACATATTCAATGCTTTCTCATTGGTGTTCCTTGTCCACATGCTCCCACTTCCACCTGTAACAATTCAAACTGAAGATTTCTCAAGTTTTCTGTATTTTTTAGGAAGGACTTATAGTTGCATTCACTTTTCTGTTTTACTAATTCAAGAACATATATTCTATATAAATCATAACAGAACACTGTCTAGCCTATACTTACAATGTAATAAAAAAATTATTTAGGAAGGAAAACATTAAGAAAAGATTTCTTAACCTATTCATTATAGTATATTTCTAACTAGAAATACTCTTTCTGTTAAATTGTAAAATAATTGTGAATTTAGGCTATTTTCATAAAACAACTATAACTTTTTTGTTTATTGATGTATTAAGGTGATGTTTGGAACACAACATAGCAAAAGATTCTTACATAAGTCTATGATGGAATTTTTGTCTCAAAACTACTTTAATTACAGGTAAATTCAGTGAAATCTAAAATTATTTAAATTTTTGTTTAAATATTACCATATAAAATGAGTTAGTAGCCTATATTCTTTTGGGATTAATAAAGTTGTAATAAAGGACATCAGGGAATATTGTACCTTCTTGTATTTTTATTTACACTTGAGTGCATATAAATGAGGTACACAAAAGTAGATTATCACTAACGAAGCAGAATTTGCCTCTCCGTTTCTGGGTAAATACAAAACTCAAAAATAAGGCAAATTAGAAAATAAAGTATTCCAGAATGCTCATTGGAAAGTTATTTCAATTGACCACCCATTGGGTTGCTTTCCATTTCTGGTATTTGTATTCTCAGTATGCTATCTTGCAACTATTATGAAGTTGGTCAAATTTAAAAGGATATTTCTATGTAGATTTTTTTTTTCTGAGAGAAAGCTTGTCCTCAGCTCAATTCTGCAGCTGGGTACATTGCTTTCGTACTCTTAGTGATTTGGTTATTAACAAAATTTTTAAAAAAATGTCAGTACTTATATTTACTGTATATCACAGCAAGTGTTGCTTTCCACCAGGTTTACCTGGTAAAAGCTCATAGTTCAGTTTAATCAAACTATATTGCCTCAATTGAACTGTTTTGATTGAAGTTTACAAATGATGTGCCACTTATAGCTCTATGTGGTTGAACATATCATCATCATCATCATTTAACGTCCGTTCTCCATGCTAGCATGGGTTGGACGGTTCGACCGGGGATCTGGGAAGCCAGAAGGCTGCACCAGGCTCCGGTCTTATCTGGCAATGTTTCTACAGCTGGATCCCCTTCCTAACGCCAACCACTCCGTGAGTGTAGTGGGTGCTTTTTACGTGCCACCTGCACTGGTGCCAGGCGAGGCTGGCATCGGCCACTGTCGGATTGGTGCATTTTACGTGCCACCTGCACGGAAGCCAGTCGAGGCGGCACTGGCTTCGGCCATATGGGTAGAAATTTATTGTGACTCTTGTTTCTACACTCACTAGCAAATTTCCTTTTTGCTGTTGGATTATTTCCCCACTTTGTTTTAATTTTAATTTTTTTATATATTCATCAACACCCTCTTTATTTATTTGCATCCTTGTGACATCTGTCTGTTATTACAACTTCTAAAGCCTTTACATACTTGACCAAAGAGAAATACTAGTCAAAAAAATATTTGGCGTTTATAGTATGGAAGTGATGATTTCCCTACCACACCCTATTTCAGGCCATGCTGACTTGCACATTTGTTTTTTTTTTCTTCTCCACAAAAATAAAACCTACGGCAGTACCCAACATCTGTTCATAAGTCTTCCAAATTTTGATACCATATTTTGTTAGAAACATATCTAGCTTTTATACCTTACTATCTTTCACTTGTGAACAACCTTTATCATGATTTTCAAGGCTATTTATAGAACTGAAGTGTCTTGTAAAGTGTTCATTAGGGGTTGTATTTTGAACAACAAGCCATAGTTTCATTTCCCAAATAGTGTACTATTAGTTACATATATGAAAATACTGACTCAGCTTTTAAATACATGTGTGAGTAGCTACAGGTAAGATTCATCAGAGCTGCAGTAGTTGGTAGTCCATTGGCCTAGTTTCTTTTATCCATTATTATATTTATGACAAAAATGTCTGAATTTCATCTAAGTATCTGGGACTTTATTTGTTCTTTTTTACTCTTTATTTATGGTCTCCATGTTGATTGTCTGGGACACTTACATTGTTAAAAGAAATAGTATTTTTTTTATCAATAAACAGGAACACTAATTACAATGGGAAAGAAATATTTAAAAAAGTTTCACTTCATTCTGCTTCTGTTATCAATTTATTGTTGTTTTCACTCTTGTTGTTTGAGTTGTTTCCACTCTCAGAAATTGATATATAATCATCCACTTGATTATGGTTGTATTTTTCACATGCTGCTGCATTTGTTCTTTCAAAAACACTTCAAATTTCGAGTTACTGCTCCTAAATCTGAAGCTGGTATCCATATTAGAAAGGGTAGAGAGCATTACAGAAATAATTTTTAAAATGGATGTGGAGAAAAATGACCAAAATTTCAGAGGACAAATTGTAACAATATTACAAAATCTTTACCTAGTGAAATCTTGTATTATCACTGATATGAATTTAGATTTAATTGACCAGAAAAATACAGGCAGTTTCTGTGGATTGGTAGCATAGGTAGGACAAAAAATGGTCTCGGGCAGTATTGGTAATGAATGTGTTAACTTACATGGCTGTTTTGAAAAAAACTTTTATCTGAACTATTTGTTTATCTCCAGCCTTCAAGCAATGCTGCTGCTCTGAAAGAAGAAAAAGTTGCCATGTTAACTGAACGGATTAATGATTTAGTTCAACAGGTATGTACTAATTACACTATCAAGGGTGAGTTCATCTTGTGTATCGTAGAAAAAATAGATTATAGCATTTGAACAATTTTTTGAAGATTATTCTAGCCTGATGTACAAATTTGTTGTGCTGTAAATAAAAACAACTATAAAGTATTCAGTACGTACCATTGTGCTTTATAAAGTATTCAGTACGTACCATTGTACTTTATAAAGTATTCAGTACGTACCATTGTACTTTATAAAGTATTCAGTACGTACCATTGTACTTTTGCTTTTCTCATGGCCCAAAACTTACATCGACTGGTGTCTTATCAAATTGGTTGCTTTGTAAGTGTAGGTATTCTTTTCAGTAAAATAGTTTGTATAAATAATACTTGTAACTGTATTGATTACTCTAAGCTAGAAACAGTATGATAAACATTTTAGTCAGTTGATGAGAACATCCGTATAATTTAATGTTTGTCTTAACTTTTATAGAAATATCCTATAGTTTCCAACTGAATGTTGTCTATCTATGGAAATTGAGTTATCTAGCTTAATTTCATTTGAAACTTGAAAGAACCGACAATAGTTTTAAATAGTATTCATATTTAGATTGAAAACTTATTTTTTTGCTTGAAGTACCAAGAATAGTTTGAGAAAGCTTAATATTGAAGTATCTTCATTCAATGATTCAGAACTTTATTAACCTTAAATTTTTACAATCCAGTTAATGAAATTAAGGTACTGGCTTGTTGAGAAGATTAGTATTAAATTTGTTCATGTCACATTCAATTGATTACATCAGCTTGATGCCAAATAACTGCTCAATATTATCTTAATTTTTAAAGCAGTGAGCTGGCAGAACTGTTAGCACGCTGGGCAAAATGCTTAGCAGCGTTTCATCTGTTACTACATTTTGAGTTCAAATTCCACTGAGGCCAGTTTTACCTTTTATCCTTTTGGGGTTGATGGTAAATGACTTAATCCCTCCCTCGAAATTACTGGCCTTATGCCAAAATTTGAAATCAATATTATCTTAATTTGTTTTAACTACATGCACAGAAGAATTGTTCCTACAAATTGTTTGTAGTCTTTGTTCAATTAAGCCTAACATATTTCAGAAATAACTAACTAAAAAAAAATTATGGCTTATATATATGAAAAACAAGTAATAGATTTTGTTTATATAGCAGCATATTACATGACTCCCTCTCTTCATAAATTTCTATCTGTCTGTTCGTCTGATTTGTGTCAGTGTCAAACGAGTCTGCATTGTTATCAGACATTTGAATATTTCCTTTGCACTGATATGAACGGATCACTTGTATCTATTCTTAATTACCTCTTCAAGTTACATTGGATTTATTTTATTGCATTTGTTTTTTATTTTCTCAGGCAGAAAATTTGGGTTGTGAAGGAAAAGTTGAAGAAGCTCAAGGTGTTATGAAATTATGTGATTTACTAAGAGAGGAGAGGAAAGTTTTAGAAAATGTAAGTTGAAAATAGTCTTATTCTAATAAGAAATTTATATTTTTGAAAGATTTTCTGCTAAAATACTGAACATTTGTATCTTAACTTTTTGCTCATTTTTATGTTTTGTATGACATTTTACAAATGGAATTTGTTTTTTCATTTTAGCAAACCCGGCAAAACAGTCAAACGCCAGAAAGTGAAAAAACCATGGAAGTGTGTAATGTATGTGGTGCACTCCTTGTTGTTGGAGACATTCAGCAGCGTATTGATGAACATATCATGGGAAAACAGCATTCTGGTTATGCCAGAATCAGAACGTATGTTGAAGAAAGAAAGCAGGTTTGTGGCATAAGAACATTTTTAGTTTTTGTAAAATCATTTCTATTACATATGTGAAGAACTCTTCAATGTATTTGTCTTGAAATTTATATTTTTAACATTTTGATTTAGAACAAAATTTCAAGCTTGAAATATTTTGGAAAATACATTTTAATACTGGTTTCTAAATGACAGACCATTCTTTGCTCATATAAGTAATTTCAGTAGTAACCACTAGATAACTAATCAGGATATTTAACAGTTTCATACACAAAATGGTAGTTTTTTTCATATTTAAAAAGTATTACCATGATCAGTGTTTTGCTGTGCATGCTCTCACGATTTTCCTATACTGAATTGGAACAATGTTAACGAGAAGCAATTGTTTGAGGAGACATTGTTTCTCTCCCATTCATTTGTAAAAACCTTTCCTACTGTCATTTGTTG
Source organism: Octopus sinensis (assembly GCF_006345805.1). NCBI lineage: Eukaryota > Metazoa > Mollusca > Cephalopoda > Octopoda > Octopodidae > Octopus > Octopus sinensis. The sequence goes on along the minus strand of NC_043001.1, from coordinate 30,322,311 downwards.
CAAACTGAAGTATGAAAAGTGAGTTGTTGATTTTATTGGCTAAGCAAGCAGCAATAATAACAAGTTAAAAATTAACAAGAGTAAAAAACTGTTTTCCAATCATGTACTGTTTTTGTTAGAGCAAAATGCAGTTGAATTTGCTTCAAAGAAAAATGAAGCCACTTGTCTATTGTTCATCAAAATAAGGCTTTTCCTTTCATGCTACTTATTTTTCTAACAGACAGAGGTTAATGATTGAATACTGCACCTATTTAAAAAAAATTAACAATTAAAAATTTAAACTTTTCTCTGATTGTCCTCTGGATTTATATTGTTTAATCTGTGCTCTACACCCGTCAATGTAATGATAATTTTAAAAAGTTTAAATGTAGTAATAAATAATATTTGGAGAATCAGATATTTTGTATTCGATTATTTCTATTAATTATACTATTTGTATATTATATTAGAGAAAGTTACAATCTGCAGAAGAAAGAGAAGCCAGACTTGTCAGAGAGAAAGAAGAACGTGAAAAAGAAAGAGAGCGGGAAAAAGAGAAAGAACGAGAAGAGAAACGTAGGAAAGAAAAGGAAAGGGAGAAAGAAAGGGAGAGGCAAAGAGAACGAGAAAAAAGACGACGGCGTAGCCGTAGTCGAACCAGGAGGAGTAGAAGCAGAGAAAGGTAATTTTGTTATGACTTGAAGTTTTCTCATTATCATTTCAGAGTCTGTTTATACACTGTTATGGGTTTCACTGTTTTGTCTGTATCACATCTATCCGTAATTTGGGGTCATTTGTTTATTATATTTGTTTTAGTTACATCTATTTATGTTTGACTTCATTACATGTATCTATGTTTACTTTGGTCTACTGCTACAATTGAGATCCTCTCCAGCATCAGCACACAGCAACTTTTCATTAAACATTCAAAACAAATTATCAAATATATTCAAATTAACTTTTTTAAAAGAGTGTGCATTTTGCTCTAGTATAACCATCTCCTACAATATTAGAGCATAATTTCAAAGGACACAAAACTGACAATTTTTCTTAGCAATGCAAATGTTGAAACAGTTTCCTACAGAAATTATTGACTATCAGGTTTGACTATTTTTGGCAAAGATGATTTTCTACCAAGTAGGATTGTAATTGATCCCATTACAGTAAAGGTTGTATAATATACTGTACAGAGCCTAACATCTCTGATGCCAGTATCCAGTCAATTCCAAATCCTTTTAAAACAGTGATTTTGTCATTAAGTTTTGGCATTCAAGCTCTGTTATAGCCCTAGCATTCTAGCAGGCCATTACTGGTATTTGCCAGATGGAAAAGTAGACCAGTTTGTATTAATTGCCCGGGTTAATACAGATGGAGATGTTAGTTTAAGCTCCCAGCATAATATTGGTGGGAATATCTTTTGACTAGAAATTCATATGCAAAATTTCCTCAAAAATTGATGTCTAGGCATGTTCCTAAGATATGCTTGTAAGCTACTCTAGTCTGAAAATGTTTATTTGTTAACATAGAACCAGATTACTCTTATAAATTTAAGTTTGATGACATATTACAGTAGGTACTTGATGTAAAAATCTTGAATGCTTAATCTATTTTACACTTTCCAGTTGGCTTGTGGTAATCAAAACACATTCCACAGTTTTATCACATGATATCTCACACCTGACTACATTTGCAGAGGTTTGTCAGTACTTTGTGGTTTTACATACTATGCTTTGCCGATGAGGGCTGCTAGTGCAAGCAAAACTTAATGTACATTTATAAGTTAACTTCTGTGAGGCTGTACTCAAATGCTTGTGTGTCTCTTTTTTTAAAGAATCAAGTCCTGAAGTTTAAACTTCAAATGTGCTTTGCTCCTCTGGCAGCTAAACAAAACACCACTGAATGGGCATCATTCAAAGACAGTTTATGGTAGTCTGCAAATATCTTAGCTTGGTCACTGGCCCAGAGAAAGGCAACTTCAACAGCTAGAACAATTCTATCTAGCTAACCAATGAATGAAAGTTCATAAAACCAAGTGTCAACCAGACAGACCACAAGATAAAGAATGTAGGACTGTAATAAATATTGGTAATAGATAGGCTCTGATATAAAAAGTTTTCCACTAAACTGAAATATTATCTTAGAAATATTGCATTTCTAAATCTCTCAGAGAGACTTATACTGTAGCAGCATGATAAAGTGATGGTTTGTTGCCAACTTAATATGGCAATCCCAGGAAAGGGATGAGTGCTACTGTTATTTAGCCCCAGGAAGCATCGTTTCCAGTTAGCTACGTGACACAAGCATTCTGTGTCCTTAAGTTTTCAAACAGGGGAGATAAGTACCTCCACCCAGCAGAGCCAGCCACCAGAGACTAGTTTCAGAGTTATTGCTCTTCATCAGTCTGGAGTAGCTTGGCTTGCTAGCTGTCAGTGCTTCTTTGCATTTGAAAACTTATAGAATTTCAAGTGAAATAAATTCACTGATCTAGAAAATTAGAAATATTGCATTTCTAAATCTCTCAGAGAGATTTATATTTTATTATTCCTAATCATAATAATGATAGAGTAATCTGTAGTAACTACAGTAGAATCAGCTTGATTAATTTTTCTTTGAAAATCTTTTACCATCTCCTCAATCATTTCTGCCATGCTAGCACTGCATATTTTTAGCATCATAGCATTAATAATAATTATCATAATAATACTTATGGTGTTTTCCCAAATAAAGTGAGGTTTGAGCCTAGTTCTGAGTTATAGTCAGTGTTATAACTTCATTGGCCTCTTTCAATGTCATCCTTTATTGATTAATGCCATTTGTCTTTGTTGTTCTTTTAAACCTATATATAGTTAGGTGTTAAATTTAATCACAGTTTGTATCAGCTTTGGACCAGTGGATTGAAAATTGCAGAAATGGTGTTAATGGGAAGTTTAGGAAACTTTTATTCATTAGCAACCCCCCAAAAAAAGAAATTAAAAAGAACTAAATATACATTTGTAGCATTGATGTAGATCCTATTAGAAATGAAAATGATACCAATTTGAGCTTGAAAAATAATATGAGGAAGCATGCTGATGGCACACAATAAGCACCATTCATGTGTGGGTTGATGCCAGTGCTGCCTCACTGGCTCCCCATGCTGGTGGCATGTAAAAAGCACCATCTGAACATGGTCAATGCCAGCCACTCCTCCCCGACTGGCTCCTGTGCCGGTAGCACATAAAAAGCACCATCCAAGCATAGCTGATGCCAGTGGCACATAAAAAGCATCCACTACACTCACGGAGTGGTTGGCGTTAAGAAGGGCATCCAGCTGTAGAAACCTTGCCAGATTTGATTGGAGCCTGGTGCAACCTCCTGGCTTGCCTGTCCCCAGTCAATCCGTCCAACCCATGCCAGCATGGAAAACTGATGTTAAATGATGATGATGATGAAGGCAGCTAAGAATGGAAGATATGAGAATGATATTTTGTTTTATGTTTGTATGTATCCATACATGTGGACACACTGGCTATTAATTTAACACATTTAAGACCACCAAATGAAAAAAATCAAATTTTTCTCTAGTCAAGGGCATTACTGTTTCCTTTACTCCATCAAGCTGGAAATAGATTCAACTTCCACTTCACATTTGGGTTCTTTGCAGTATGAATGTCATCAAATTCTAAAACCTTATAATACATTGTCCAAATTTGAAATACTTTGCTGTTACCTTGAAAAAAATGGTATAGTATGTTGTATTTTCTGGATTAGTTTGGTTTAGAAAATCAAACCTCAAAAATTCATTAATTTATTTTCTCTTGTATTTTTAGGAAGAGACGTTCCAGAAGCCATGGTCATCGATCTCAAAGATCAAGTAGTAGAGAAAAACATAAAATTGCTCGTCGGCATCGTTCACGGAGTCATTCTAGTTCTAGAAGCCATTCCTCTCGTCAGTCAAATCATCATAGAAGGTCTCGGAGTAGAGAATTTAAACATAGATCAGGTAGTAAAGAACCCAAATACAGATCACGGAGTCCTGATTCTAAAAATGGCTCACCTAGCTATGAACTAAGTAAATATCATTCAAGGAGTCATGAACTTAAACATCGCTCTGGTAGTCAGGATTCAAGTTATCGGTCATTCAGCCAAGAAACCAGGCAGTACTCAAATAGTAATGATTCGAAGCAGCGACCAGGCAATAATTGTGACAGGAAAATTTTATATTTAGAAAATGGTAAGTTATAATTTTGATCATCAGATAAAACACTTTATAAATTCTGCCTCAGTGCAGCGAACTATTAATTTTGTCATTTTTATTTATTGAGCTATTTTGTGGTTTATAGCTGACCAAATTGGTAGGATGTCAGCCTATTGGATTAATTTATGCTGAGCTGTATTCCTGCTAAAGACAATTAATTCTTAGTTTACCTAATTATATATGGGTGCTAAATAGGGATGCAATTTACTGTTATAAGACGCAAGAGTGCTGTAATTACATGTTTATTAGTTGGCAGAATGTACACGAATATTCTCCTGTTTATGATGTGGAATGAAATCTGTCTGGCTGACTTAAAGTAGATGTATGATATGAATGCATAAATCTTCATACTTGTATACTATATAAGACTAGCAGTATCGCCCGGCGTTGCTTGGGTTTGTAAGGGATATAACTATATAAGCATTTTTAGAGAGTTATAGCCAAAAAATAGCAAAAAAATGCATTAAAAATGGGAAAAAATGATGGTAAATTTTTTTTTAAATCGTTGACTCATCGTAGACATTTTTAGAGAGTTACTTCCCTTACATAATAGCGAAAAAATGCATTAAAATGGAAAAAAATGATGGTAAATTTTTTTTTAAATCGTAGACTCATCGTAGATGTGTGCTAATACCCAGAAGGGCTTGATATGAATCACTGGTTAAACTGCACCGCAAAATGTGGGAGTAGTTAGGAATCTAAATCGTAGGAGACAGACACACAACTTCACTTTTATATATAAAGATTTACTACCGCTCACAAGATTAGTAACATATAGATTTGGAACCTTACTTTTTGGAGCAATAAATTAAGATTTGAAATAAGTTGCTTTGCATTAGATTTTAAATATGTTGTAAATCCTTTTGCAGAAACTTATACACAATATATATCATGAAATAAAAATATGTTCTTGAAGGCATATTAAAATACTTAGGTACTATAAATCTCTAAGAATTTAGAGAGCTAACACTGCTACCTCATTACTGCACTGTTTTCTTTTGAATGCTTATTATTTTTGCTGTAACTAACATTACTCCAATGAAGTTTTACCCAAATTGAAACAGTACTAAAAAGGAAGTATCGAGAAATAATTAGTTTAAGTATAGTGGATGAGATATTATAGAGGTGGTTGGAGAAATGTATGTGTTCAGGTGGAAATGTTATTGAGAAGAGTTGAGATTATTCAAAAAGTGGATGGTTCTCTATTGAATGTAGTTATCCAAAACATGTGAGTAATATACAAGTCAAATATACATGCGTTTCAATTATGCTTATTTTATTTTTTTCTATGTAGTTGTGAAATTGGTCCCTACAAACTAAGGACCTTATTGTTTCATGGTATTTGATAACTAGTGGTAATTATGTTCATGACATTGATTATATATGAATGTATGATCTCTGGTAATGTTGCTCTGGGAAGCCACTATCATCCATTATGAAAATCCTCTTTCTTTGTAAAGTTGGCTACACAAGTCAACATCCTTTTGACACCTTCATCTATTTTCCAGTAATCCAACTCCATACTGAGCTTGGTTTGGTAGCAGTTCCTTAGTAATCAAATGCTCATTGAAGTAAACAATGCATTGGTTCCTGGCCAAATGTATAAAGTTTACACTAGTGGTCTAGTTTCAGATTGTTTTGGCGACTAAAAGACAAAAGTGAGCTAAGCCTGATAGGTTGAGTACTGATAATATATTGGGACTGAAATGTTTTATGGCTCTGTTATGCAAGACAATCTTTAATGAAATCTTATCTCTATATGTAATTAATCATGTAACCATCAAGAAAGTCTGTTAAGTCTAGCATTTGCATGAAGTATAATGTTTTCAATTGTGTTGAACATGAATTGTGAAATTCAAAATCTTTTTTCATGATGTGTGATGTTTATGCTTTGGTCCTATATAATGACATCAATTATGTCAATATCTGTTGAAATAAAAAAAATAAAAAAACTCTTTACGTTTGCAGTATTTTGGATGTGTCTTGCATTTTACATTTTTGTAAATTTTGGTTTCATAATTTTCTGTGATTCCTTTATTGTATAAAATCTATTTAAAGCACAAAATTGTACATAATTTGTATATATGAGAAACACTGAAAACTTGACCAGGAAATATTGCAATTCTTAGATCATATAATCTATATCTTTAGAGCTTAGGTATTCCAATTTTATTTTAAATCCAGATAAGCAGTTAATGTACAACGATGACAACACCCAGCATATGGAGATGATGCACTATGATAAATATGAAGATGGTGAAATTCCATCAGACAGCCGTGCTGATATTGATGATAGTAATGAAGAGACTGGCACACATTCTGAAGGTGACACTAAATGAATGATTGATCTAGCCTGCTTCTGATCAACCCATGCTGGTAAGTGACTGTCTAATGGTTTACCTGATCTTGCTTTCAGCTCATTCAGAGGTAAGTGGTGACCTCTACTGGCATGCATCCGTCCGTCTGTCTATTTGTTCGTCCATTGGAGTTGAGCAAGAGACACCAAGCTAATAGACGGCAGCCACTCAAATATGTTGGTCTGTAAACTAAAACAGACTGTCATGGCACTTCTAAACAATATACTTGGTAAATGTCATCAGCACCTACTGTTCCCTGTGCTCCCCCACCCCTTAAACCTGTATTCATCCTTTAGTATATTTAATAGATTTTCTTCCTGCCATTATAGTCCCATTCATGGATCTGTGTTCAAGGTCGATAATGAATTGGCTGATAATCGAAGAACTGGTAAACATATCTTAATCTGTTGCTGCTTGTAATTTTTGTTAATGATAATGTGTGTGAATGAAGAATGCTTTGATATTGTCCATAATAATACTGGTATCGAATTAAGATAATTCTTAATAGTGATGTCATCAAAAGGGATAATTGTGTTACAGTTCTTTTTCATTTTGTGGAATAGGAATTTTGTAGTTTTTAGAAAAATAATCACAGAAAATACTAACATCAATTTTACTTGATTTGAAAACTGGTAGAATTACAATAATTTTATTTTAACTTAGCTGAAGCTCGACTCATTTGAGGAGTGTGGGAAAATCACTTATTCCTTCAAAAATTAGCCAGATTGAGTTTCTTAATTCATTTTTAGTCTTTCAATCTCAATTTCTCTAATTACTCAATATAGCATTGACATTTTATATATTTCATTTTAATATCATTTGATGTCTAAAATGAATACATGAATGTTGTGTAATTTAAAGAAACGCTTTCTTTCTTTCTTTTATACATAACATTGAGTATAGGTATGAAATATAAGCTAGCCAATGTTTTGCTATTCAAACTTGACTGCAAAATCAGATTAAATTAACTCTTTATGTTTACTTCCAAATAATTAAAAAAAATCTCCAGTTTGAGAATGTCTCTGAAACATAAAAATGTGTACTTGAAAAGAGCAATATATTTTATTCTAATAAATACTTTAAGCATAGACTAAAAACACCCCCAAAACTTAGATTTTATCAACTTTCTTATATAATAGTTATTTACTGCTCCATCAAAATAACTCTGCTGGAAAAAAAAAAATTTACAAAAACCTACATCAAAATTTGATTTTATAAACAAAGTAAAACTTAGTCACTTCACTTTTTTTCTTCTTTTTAAACATATTACAAAGTTTTTAACCACTGCATCAATAAACATGAAAAAAATCTGGGTTTAATGTTATTTGTGAATGGGGCCTTAATATTTTATTTTCCTGCACAGACACCATCATCATTCCAGTGGTTTTATTATAAGCACATGCCTATAGTCTGACCAGTTTCTTTTCTGATACAGACAGATTTCTATTTATGCAGTTCTATCAATCTTTGTCAGCACCATGTTTGAATTGCTCGGTTGCCAATGTTGAGAGCATTGCTTTGACTACCAATCTGTTACATGAGACCACGGTGCCTCAATGCTTCCTCGACACCAGTGATGCTTGCCTCTCTATACAGGTATTTCTTTGGTCTTAGATAATTGATATGTAAGCGGCTTCATTTATACTATCTTCCCTGCTGAATTCTGTTTTGTGCAGATTTGTATATATTTACTTGGAGAAATAAAATTCATTTCCATGTTATGTTGAATGTATGATTTAGGTTGTGATAGATGTTTTAGCCAAGAGTGTGTGTGTATGTTTGCGTTCATATACCAGCAACACACTCTAAATTGCCTTATTCTGTGTTCTCATTAGCAGAAGAAATATAAAAAAAGATGAATCTGAAATATATGTTAATGCTTCCACATTGGGGATTTACACTTTCTCTTTCAGATCTTAAGGTAAGTGAAAAGCCAGGATTCTGATAGTGTATCCTGAGTTGATGGCCTTCTGCATTTAGAATTAAAAGGGAACAAACTTGCAAATGTAACAGTATTTAAAGATAGGTAGCCTGAGATTTTTGGAGTTGAAACAAAAGAATCATTTCCTTTGGTTTATCTACTTACATATTTAATTTCAAGATATATTCAAATAAAATATTAGCTTCGAGTAGTGTATCAGTTGAAATGGATATAACTAAATACTTTAGATTGAAGCATACTAAAAGGAGTTATGTAGTATCATAAATTATTTCTGTGTAAGAATTGTTTGACATGAAATTGTATTGTTAAAATTCTTTTAACAAATTACAAAAACAATTTATCGTAGAACATACAGAATGATTTGTTATTACAGTGGCTGGTGGTTAAAGCTTTGAAGAACTCACTTTATGACCATCAAATCTTGAGCCATTGTGTATAACTCTTGGACAGAAATATAACAACTTTACTTACAGCAGTTACCTGCTTAATACCAGGCTCTATTCCTACTTTGTTGGGTAGGTACACTACCTAGTTGAAAAGTACTTGTGCTAACATGGGAAAATAAATATAAAGCTACATGAAGATGCTGATATTTTGAGAGAAATTCTAATTATATTTTAAAGATATATTTTCAAAATTTATTAAATATTTCATGTAATTATTCAGTAATAATTTTTTTCACATAATTTATAGTAAAAAGCTCCATTTATAAAACATGGGCACCAAGCATTTAACTGATGTGACAAAGCCTTGGATTTTATGGATAGGCTTTTCAGTGTGCTTTTCCTGCTTAACTGATAGATATTTTTGTAATTGGAAAAGTATGTCATTTTCATACTGTGCTTTAGTTTGTCACTTAACTATGCCAGCATGGTAAAACCAGTGCAAGATTGCAGCTGAGACTAGTTTGAAGGATTACAATAATATTTCATCTTAAATTGGTGCATCATTCCCTGTTTGTTCCTGAAAGTATTACGCTGGTTTCACTCAGGCTATGCCAGCCACAAATGCATTAACTATATCAACTCGATACTCATCAATCTGCTGATATCAACTTCTTTTTACAGCATTTTCTGATTTTCAACCACAAATGGCTCAAAACTTATTGCAATGTAGATTGCTTGCTAACAGCTGTTGTCTTTGTTCATTTTCATCTATTGGTATGAGTACAAGTTTGGAGTGTATTGGCAGCAGGCAGAGAACAGTTTTATTTGAGGTATGGCTACATTTATTCTGCTCTGTCACACTGAAGATAAGCAATCCTAATGAGGAGTTTTCACTCACCACTTCTGTAGTCCGTCATATTCCATTGATGCCCCTTGTTCCCATTTTTGAATTTTCTCAAACCAAGATTTCGATGTTGCAGTCACAATCTCGTCATATTTTTCTGCCAAAATAGAGTTTTGAGTTGATTACTCTATTGGCATAATAATATTGGTATTACAAACTTTTTTTCATATTGAAACTTTCAGATTAAATTCGAATATTAGAGGTCATTGTTTGATTGAATTTTTTTTTTGCAGTTTTGAAGAATTTGCATGGCTTTTTTTTTTTAAATGTATGAAAAAGACATGTTGCCAATTTCAATTTTTCTAGATATTTTAGTTTTAACAGGTTTGATTAATTATTTCTTGATCCCTTTCTTTTAAATGGGCATATGCTTATTACTAGTGCTAATTTCTATTTTACTGTATATCTATTTAGCTCTAGTATTTAGCTATTCTTTTTCTACTGATGATTTCATAATGTAAATTTTATTCAGTTATTGACTGGCCAGACTGGTGATAAAGTGAAGGATATTATTACTGAAATTAGTTATGTATATTTATATCACCACAAAAACTATTTGAATATAGTTACACTAAATATACCTGAAATTTTACACATACACATGCGCGCATGCACACACACACACACACACAAAGTTTTTTATAAATTAGAATGTTGTTTTCCTTATTAGCATAAACCAACCTTTTGAAAGTTTCATTTTTTTAAAAATTTCCCCATTGATTATTTAATTTACTTTTCAAAATTATATTACAAAAGTCCACTTAATTGGGTTCAGAATTGGTCAGAATTGCTATTTTGTAATAATCTATCAAAATTAAATTATTTATTTCAATTTTATTTATTTATTGGTCATTTTTTTAATCTTTTAACAGTAGGGCATTTTTATAGTATTTCTTGGTTCAACAACTTCAGTTTCAATAGGTTATTTGCATGTGTTGACTTCAACTATGATATATTCTTCACACTTTCATTGTTTCCAAGTTTTAGTAAAACTATTTAAATGTAGATAGTTGAAATGTTCCCTATATGAAAGCTGAATTACTAGTTGTTCATCACTGGCCATCATGTCTTTTAGATGGTTTGTATTAAAGGTATTCTCTTGTTACCAGCTTTCTACTCAATGTTTGCTGATCGTGGGAGTGAGTACTGCATGTATGGATTTGATGAGCATACAGAGGTTAGTGCAGCTTTCTCTGGCCAAGCGTTTAAAGACATTGACTGACTGACTGCTGGGGGGTGGTGACAGTACATACAGACACCTTCCCTGTACCATCACTTTTAGCGTAATTCAATCTGTATCCTTGACTGAAAATTTTGCGCACTGATTTATTATTGAAATATCTTTACGAATTTTTTTTTTTTTTTGAAAAAAGAAATGCATTTAAATTATTGCCTTACATTATATGGCAAGATTTTTTGAGAAGTACTTTTAAAAAAAAAAGTTTAATACATTTATTATTACTACATTTTTATTAGTAAACAACAAGCATACAGCTGCCTCTTAAAAAAAAAAAAGTATTAGTTTCAAATGGTAAACTGATAAAATTCTGATTCCTCCCTGCTAATTGGAAATTTCCTCACTCACATAAACCATTGTTGACTAATTTTAACTTAGCTTATTTGGGCAAAATATAAACTTATTTTGTCATTTATTTTTTCAGTGACTCTAAATAATAAAGAAAACAAACTTTTGTATTATAATTTTTTTTTTAAATATTAGATGAAAGGTTTCTTGTAAAAATTTGAATGACAAGTATTGTTTCATTATCATCATATTTTGTTTTAAGTATATCGTGTTTTGTACCTAATTAAAATCATAGAATTAAATAAAAACTGAACAACAAATTTAATAGTTTTTTTTTTTATTATTATTTTCCAAACCATTTATTTTTCTTTTCATTTTCAATCAATAGAAAATATTCTTAAATTTTCTGTTGGTATAGATTTATTTTCTGTATTTCCTGAAACCATTTTTGTTTTTCATTGCTCTGAAAATTGATAAAATATTTCCTTCAGATATTACTTGACCACATTTTTTGTGTTCATTAATAAAATTTGCAACTTAATGTATATATTTTTTTTCCTTATGATCATTTTTACTCAGTACCATTTTTTAATCTAACAAATGGTGTTGCAAATTTAAACCTGATAAATTAAGAATATTTGTCTGTCATCTCTTAGCTTCTCATTATTCATTTTGTTAGATTATTCACACAGTTTTTTTTTTATTCAGATGGCAATTATATGGGAGCTGTATCTTATAGTTGAATTTTTAGTCTTATGGTGATTTACAAATTTCTAAAAAAATTTGAATTTGTCTTTCATAACAGCCAATCAAAAAGATATTTCTTTTTGATTTGAGCAGGAACTATTGTTTATGCTAGAACGTGTGGTGTGCAATGAAGGTGTTTGTTTTTAGATTGTGTTGACATATGTTAACTTTCATAGATGATTGGATGATACTTATTTGAAGTTTCTTCTATTTTTCTCTTGTAGTGAAATGACAGCACCACCACCATTTGAACTGTGTTATTTCCTTTGCTGTAAACCAGTTGAAACAGTCCTGATGATGAGAATAGTGTCATTATTAAGATAATCAACACCTTAGCCATGCCAGGATTGAAACCAGCTATTCAAATAGGTATTTCTACTTAAAAAGAACCAGAGGTATGTGAAATAGGTACCTACTGTCTCCTCCTCTTATTCCTCACTGTAGTGTCAGATGGTTGTTCCTGTTTTTCCTCTGGTATATAACTGACAACTGCTCTTGCTGCTGTTCTATTATTCACTGGTTAGAATAGCACTCCATGCAGTGTAGTCTTTTCATACAGTTTTGACTGTTTCTGTCCATTCATTTTGTTATAAATGGTCTTGCTAATTTTTTTTTTAATGTATTTCTTCTATAAAGAAGCAATAAAATACATTTTGCTCTTTTTTATTTATTTGTTATGCTTTCAATGATTTTGGAGAAATTATCGACCACTTTTACAAGAATTGTGAATAAATTTTTTAATAAATCTGATCATGTTTATCGTTCTTATCTTACATATTAAAACTGAAAATGTCTGTGTGTGTCTGTGTATCGGTATGTCCTCATTTTGCGTCAAAACAGCTCGACCAATTTTTCTTAAACTTCATACGCACTATGTATGCTTATGTATTTGGGTTTTAAGTATAAATTGATTTCGAAAAATGTTTGGGTAAACGGCAGGAGGAATAATATTTGGGCATGAGTGAACAGTGGGAGTAAAATTTTTAAGCTTCCAAGGGAAACAACCCATTCATTTTCAGTATGCTTATTTCTTAGTATTTGAACTATTTTAGTTATTTTCTCAATTTATCTAATACAAATAGTATTTTCCTAAACAATAGATCCACTTATTTCGGTTAGTGACTTATTCACGAATATACTAACACTAGTGCTTGTGTTGGTATGTTCGTGAATAAGCTTTTTTTCACAGTTAATTACTTTGAATTGTTATTATCTCATGACTGGCATCCGTGCTAGTGGAGTGCTAAGAGCACCATGCAAGCATGATCGTTGCCAGAGCAGCTAACTGGCTTCCGTGTCACTGGCATGTAAAAAGCACCATTTGAGCGTGATCGTTACCAGTGTCGCCTTACTGGCACGTGAAAAAACATTTGAGCAAGGTCGTTGCCAGTGCTGCTGGACTGGCTCCTGTGCAGGTGGCTCGTCAAAAACACTATTTGAGCGTGGCCGTTGCCAGTACTGCCTGACTGGTCCTCGTGCCAGTTGTATGTAAAAGCACCCACTACACTCTTGGAGTGGTTGGCATCCAGCTGTAGAAATTCTGCCAGATCAGATTGGAGCCTGGTGCAGCCATCTGGTTTGCCAGTCCTCAGTCAAATCGTCCAACCCATGCTAGCATGGAAAGTGGACATTAAACGTTGATGATGATCTGGTTAGCCTGTTATTACGTAAAATGTTTCATGGTTTTAGTATACACCTCTCTCTCTTTTGGAGAGGCACAAGCACCTACACACATGGCAATAACTTCCACCTACCGAATTCAATCACAAAGCTCCGGTCGGCTCGGGGCTATAGTGGAAGACACCTACCCAAAGTGCCACGCAGTGGGACTGAACCCAAAGCCATGTAGGTAGGAAGCAAGCTCCCTAACTACACAGCCATGCCCCTTATTAGTATTTCCTCCTAAAATCTATATACTCTGGGAATGTATTAAAGCCCTTTATTTTATTTATTTGAATTCTTACTATATGGTAATTAATTTCATGTTATTACATAACTGACTTCACAATTTGGGTATTCATAACTTATTGGGAATTCCTAAAAACAAGATCCTTTATAAGACAGTTCGGTATTCTCAATAAATACACAAAAACCGTTGTAAGGGCTACATACTTTGTATTTTTGTTATTAGATTAGCAAAACAATCATGAGAATGGAACCAAGGGATAAGCTCGCTTTCCTGGGAATTACCAGCTATGTCAGCTACTATATATATATATATATATATATATATATATATGCTTATTATAGCCTCAGACCAACCAAAACCTTGTGAGTGGATTTCGTACTTGGAAACTGAAAGAACACTGTCGTATATATATGTATGTGTGTGCGTGTCTTGTGTTTTTACCCCCACCATTGCTTGACAACTGATGTTGCTGTATTTACATTCCCGTTACTTAGCAATTTGGTAAAAGACATTGGCAGAATGAATACTAGGCTTACAAAGAATAAATCCTGTGGTTGATTTCTTCGACCAACGGCAGTGCTCCAGCATGGCCACAGTCACATGACTGAAACAAGTAAAACAATAAAAATTTATGCCATTTTAATCCCATGCAAGGCTGGGTATCTCTGCTAGTTTTTATAAAAACCATTGAAATATAAATGCTTCCAGTTGTCTCAACCCTTTGTCCAATAAATATGCACTGCATATAACCATATATCTCTTACTCATGCAGATATTTTCTCTCAATATCCAGTCACTATCTCAACTTAGTTTGCTTGGTGCATTTTGCATACAAGAAACTTTACAGAACTTATTCTCAAATTGCTGCATGCCCTCTGAATTCATCATATAACATCACACTTTTTATGCTTGCATCACAAAGTGGAGAGAAGAGCCTTTTTTGAATTTTAGTTTCATTCATTTCAAACTTTTTTACCGGCTCTTCCTCCATCGTTAAATATGTTATTTAAGTCATAAAATCTAGCCACTCCCTAATGAGTACTAATTAAGAAGTCTATAGTTGCTTTTGGTATTAGTTGCTGTACTGTTAGTCTTTGTTTACTGATGAGTGATATTTCTGTGTCCTGCTATTAACTTCTTTTTTGCACCACCAGTTTCATTTCTGTTCCTTGGTGACTTATTTAGTGTTATAAGCTAGTTATAGACTTTTTAAAGACAAATACAAAGATAGTATCCTTTGAAGATAACAAAGTTTGTTTCCTTCAAAGATACCTTGCTCACCACCAAATTCACCATCTTCTTGGCATTCTGAACATGAGGAGGTGAAGTAAGTATTACAAAGCATGTTGTCCAATTCTTGAACAATTTTCCAGTCTATTGTTCTGAACTAGTATTTTATTGAACACTGAAAGATGGAATCAAAGTTCACAGCAGGATTTGAACCCTGCACATAAAAAGTTCAAACAAATATTCAATGCTTTTAAGTTCTTGTTTACCACAATAACTTTTGATGAGTGCCAATCAAATTTTTTAACAGTATGCTGATTCTTCAATCATTTTGACAATACTTATATGTAGGAGTGGCTGTGTGGTAAGTAGCTTGCTTACCAACCACATGGTTCTGGGTTCAGTCCCACTGCGTGGAACCTTGGGCAAGTGTCTTCTATAGCCTTGTGAGTGGATTTGGTAGACGGAAACTGAAAGAAGCCCGTTGTATATATGTATATATATATATATATATATATATGTGTGTGTATATGTTTGTGTTTGTCCCCCCAACATTGCTTGACAACTGATGCTGGTGTGTTTATGTCCCCCGTAACTTAGCGGTTTGGCAAAAGAGAGTGACAATAAGTACTAAGCTTACAATGAATAAGTCCTGGGGTCGATTTGCTCAACTAAAGGCGGTGCTCCAGCATGGCCACAGTCAAATGACTGAAACAAGTAAAAGGAGTATGTGTGTGTTTAGGTGCATGTATAGCTATGTGGTTAAGAAGAAGCTTGCTTCCTAGCTGTGTGGTTTTGAGTTCAGTACCACTGCATGGCAACTTAGGCAAGTGTCTTTCACAGCCCCTGGCTGACCAAAGTCTTGCCTATGGATTTGGTAGGTAGAAACTGAAAGCTGTATGTATGTATATATATGTGTGTGTTTGTATAAAGGTGTACATATGTCGCTATATGTATATATAAATCAAAAATACAGGGCTTACAAAGAATAAGCCCTGGTGTCGATTTGCTTGACTAAAGGCAGTGCTCCAGCATGGCCGAAGTCAAATGATTGAAACAAGTAAGAGTAAAGAGTATATATATATATATATATATATGTTGTTATCAGGCCGAATATGCTTGATGCATGTTCAAACTGGGGAACAGGCTAATCACTGCATTTTGTCCTGGAGAATATATCTTACTTGTAGACAAATGGTGTGTATACACTTAGATCAGCTTGCAGCACCACCTACTTAGACTTTGAAGTGCTAGCATTTTGGAGTAGTTATCTCCTTTTCAGTGACAGACACTAGACAGACTATGCTATGAGCCGACTGAAGAGATTGACTCGATGCTTTTCCAGTCACCATACAGTGACTGGTAGCGTTATACATGCATCAAGCATATTTGGACTGATAATAACATTACAATTCTACTTATCACTGCTTAGCGCTCCCTCTCCATAATATGTATATATATATACATACACACAAGATGTACCTGTGATACGTTGGGTCACAACCAATCCAAGTTAAAACTGTTAATGTGCAGTGGCAAAGGAAAAAATACCATTTTGAACTTTATGCACTAAAATTCTTTAATACAGTTGTCTGGTCTTTGTTATGACAACATTAACATGACCATGTGTTCTTTCTTTGAAAACATTCAAATGGCCTTCAACTTTTTGCCATTCTTTGTTACCACTGTTCCAGGTGAAATACGTGGGTACTTCAGCATAAAGTAATGCTTATGCAAAGTCATTGATGCACAATGAAAAGAATTCTGTCAATGTTGTATCGATCAGTATAAATATGGTAACTCCTGTATCTTTCTATAAATGCCAAAAAAATTTATTACTGCCTCTTAACATTAGTTTTGGGGGTATGTTGGGAGTGAAAACGTTAAATTCTGTAGATGAAATTTTTTGAGATATATTTTACTTGAAAAGATCATCTCAGTTGATATTATCTAGGAGAAAAATTCTTTTTTTTTTTTTGTATTCACACAAGAATACTTTAGTGAAGAAAATTGATATAAGTTTCAGGATATACAACTAAATTGGGTTTTTTGTGAAACTGGCTGAATGGCCAAAAGTATGTTTGATTAATACCATATACTTCTGTCATATGTTGTTTATTGACAGCCTCATTATTTCTGAGCAATATTCTTAGTTCATCTGTTAGATAAACTTGCAGTCTCAATATTGCAGGTTCTCTTTCATGAATTAAAAATCCTAAAATGAATGCAACTGCTTCAGATGGTCCAGTATGCCTACCCATTAGATATTGACTAATTTTGTTATCATTGTTTGAACAGCAGTTTGGTTTTGATTAAGATGACAAACTTAACATAAAGTTTAATATTTTATTTTAAATAACATAATTTTCCCCTTTCAGAAAAGAAAAAAAATCAAGTACCTGTGATTCATAAAAATATAAAAATATTGGGGAAAATTTTTATCTTTCGGTCTATGGCACTCCGAAAGTTGTATTAATGATTAAGGGAAGCAAATAGGAAGTCAGAAAAAAGGACGGACAGTGGTAGCTGCGACAACTCTTTGAAGTGTTGTTGCCACAAATAACATTTTCAACTTGGTTTTTTTACTTTAAGGGGTAAATGACATTTTTATTCGTAATCTTTACCATCTTAAAGGGCAGGAAAACAAACTTTTGAGTTTTATTATTTTATATATATATCATCATCATCATTTAACATCCGTTTTCCATGCTAGTATGGGTCGGATGGTTCAACCGGGGTCTGGTAAGCCATGGAGGCTGCACCAGGCTCCAGTCTGGTTTGGCATTGTTTCTACAGCTGGATGCCCTTCCTAATGCCAACCACTCCGTGAGTGTAGTGGATGTTTTTTACGTGCCACCGGCAAGGTGCCAGAGGAGGCTGGCAAATGGCCACGATCGGTTGGTGCTTTTACGTGTCACCGACACGGACGCCAGTCAAGCAGCGCTGGCATCTGCCATGTTTGGGCAGTGCTTTTTATGTGTTACCGGCACAGGTGTCTTAACTACAATTTCCATTTGATTTTTATTTTGATGTTGGTGTTGACGTACTCGACTCAATAGGTCTCCTTGAGAACAGCGGGTCACTCTACGGTCCAAGGTTAGCACAGCAGGCTGTCCTGCGAGCCATTTGTCGGGTCTTCACAGTCACAGCATATCTCAGGGGTCTTGGTCTTCGTCATTTCCTCTGTGAGGCCCTACGTGCTACCGGCACGGGTATCACAACTACAATATCCATACAATTTTTATTTTGATGTTGATGAACTTGACACACACATATATATATATAATTAAGGTGGCTAGATGCAATCTAAAACCAAAAACGAAATAATTCCCTGTCACTAAAGTGATCAAGGGTGCAGAGAGCACTTGCATTGCTATGAATATGTCATAGACACTTTAGCTACAGAAAGCACAGTCTATTTGGACAGGGGAGACGATCTCCTCAGTGCAAGCAAGATGCTTTAGATTAGCATATTAATTTCGTTTAGAAATTAATACTCATCAGTGATGCTTACTCTATTGCGAGTTGCTCCCAGCACCCTTGGTCACATTAGTGATGGGGAATTATTTCTTTTTTGGTTTTAAACTGCGTCTAGCCACCTTAATTATTTTATAATTTTCACATTACCATTTTGTGGAATCAGCCACTATGGTATTTTCTATATTACTGACAGGCAAAAATTTAGCTTCACCATGTGCAATGGAATAAGCATTACTGATGAGCATTAATTTCTATATGAAATAAGCATGCTAATCTAATGCACCTCACTTGTGGTGGGGAGATTGTCTCTGTCATTTCAAATAGAACGTGTGCTTTCTATGGCTGAATAGTCTATGGCTCATTTGTAGCAATGGTGGTGCTCCCTGCATCCTTGGTTACTTTAGTGACAGTGAATTATATATATATATATATATATACATATATATATATCATCATCATCATTGTTTAGCGTCCGCTTTCCATGCTACCATGGGTTGGATGGTTCAATTGGGGTCTGGGAAGCCAGAAGGCTGTACCAGGTTCCAGTCTGATCTGGCAGTGTTTCTACAGCTGAATGCCCTTCCTAACACCAACCACTCCGTGAGTGTAGTGGGTGCTTTTTATGTG
The DNA here is from genome assembly GCF_006345805.1 of Octopus sinensis. Lineage (NCBI taxonomy): Eukaryota > Metazoa > Mollusca > Cephalopoda > Octopoda > Octopodidae > Octopus > Octopus sinensis. The sequence goes on along the minus strand of NC_043001.1, from coordinate 30,302,991 downwards.
CCACTGGCACAGGTGCCAAATGATGCTGGCAAACGGCCACGATCGGTTGGTGCTTTTTACGTGCCACCGGCACAGGGGCCAGGCGGGGCTGGCAATGGCCATGATCGGATGGTGCTTTTTATGTGCCACAGGAATGGAGGCCAGTCAGGGCGGCGCTGGCAACGGCCATGTTCAGATGGTTCTCTTACGTACCACCAGCACTGGTATCACAGCTACAATTTCCATTGTTGTTGATCGATTTCGATTTTGATTTTGATATATATATGTAAGTGTGTGTACACGCACACACACACACATAATGTGCAGGTGTGGCTATGTGGTAAGAAGCTTGTGTTGGTCAGTGTTTTTTTTTTTTTTGCACTGCTAGGAGTCATGACACCCAATGTCATGAATTATTGAACAAGTGAAGCACAACTACAAGGTAAGACATTTGTTTTTTGGGGATTCAGTGGGGGTTTGTTGCTTGTGTTTAATTATTTTGTCGAACAAGAAATCTCCACTGAGTTCTGGACATTTGTCTGCCTGTAGTTGTGCTTAGAAGTCTCACTTAGTGGTGAGAAGTGTGTTTTGAGAACTTATTTTTTACCCATTTTTTGGTGAAATTGTTGTGTGTGCCCTGGATTACCAAGTGGATTACTGAGTTGGCCAGAAGTACCAGGATAACCAGAAGAATAGTTTGCTGTGTTTTTGAACTGTTGCTTGTCTTCTTCCTTCTTTCGTGCATTTTTTTGTTTTTTTAAATCTGTGAACTGTTGTTTTCTGTGAATTTTTTTCTCAAAAAACATAGCAAGAAAGATAAACAACTCTACGTTGGAGTGGGAGGTTGTCCCACCCAAACAGTGGATGAAAGACTTTGAAGAGAGGACGGTGGTGTTAAGGACTTACTCAAAGTTGCTGGACACCATCGCTCTCTTTAAAAAAACAAAAATTGAAAAAGTGTTGGCAAAGTATTTGCCAACTATTAAATTCATCTCCATTGGGGTCAAGTATGCAGTGGTGTGGTTGCTATTTGACACCCCTGAGGAGGCTTGCAAATTTGCGAGCCAGCCCTTAGAGGGCGAAGAGATTTTGTTTCTTCTCACGTATTGTGGGAAGAAGTTGACAAGAGCTTGGGTCTGTGGGTTGCCACCCTGGATAGAACCCGAGTGGATAGCGGATACTATCTTCTGGGGTCTGGGTGGCAGCGGATCCAAGCTGCTTAATGTTAAAATTTTGCCAGCGGCTGATTGGGTTGGGTCAAAAGCTGTTTTGACCCTGTGGACCCAATCAGCCAAGAATCTGGTCTTTCCAGATTTTTTGAAAATGGCCGGTTGCAGGTATCCAGTTATACTTGAGGGACGCCCCCTCCCCAAGTGTCACCTGTGCCTGGAACCAGGCCACATTAAAAAGAACTGTCCCCAGTACCAGAGTAGGGTCCTGGAACAGTTGGCAGTGGAAGAGCTCCCCCACCTCTTCTGGAAGGAGAGATGGAGGTAGTTGAGAAGGTAGAGACCTCCCCGAAAAAAAGGAAGAAGGTGGGTAACAATGGTTGCTTACCAAAGGACCCTAAAGCTGCAGGAGTTGAGGGATGATCCTCTGGTTAAAGCAGAGGAACCACCCCCTCCCATATCAAAGATGAGAAAAAAGAAGAAAAAGAATGGGACAGTGCCAGCGGTTAGCAGTACACTGCTGGCATGTCCTGAAACCTTGGTGGGAATTGTGCCATTGATGGAGGAAACTGTAGCCCCTCCCAGTATAATAAATGAGGAATTTGTGATCTTCTTTCTTAAGGGAGGGGCCATAGAGAACTTTGTGAGGAATCTGGAAGGTCGGAAACAGGCGGTCCTGACCTGCATTGAAAGCCCGGACTGGCCTCCACAGATGACTACAGAGGTCATGGCAGAAAATTATTTCTACAGGGTGATAGATTCCTTTACTAAGGATGAATACAATTGTCTCTTATGGGGCCTCACCTTGTGACTGCAGGCAGTAAGAGACTTAGTCGGGGAAGTAGAGTAAGAGGTTTTTGTGCCTCAATTTGAATTTGGTGAGTTTGGTAAGAGGCTTAGTGCCTCAAGTTGAAAAAAATGATTGTATATGTTTGCTAAACTTTTGTGAGATTTGATTGGTAAGAGGCTCAGCGCTTCAATTTGTAACTGTTAAAGAGGTTCATTACCTCGTTTGTGGTTTTTCAAAAAAAGAACAATGTTATCAGGAAGTAACAATCGGTGGGCATTGTCTGTGTTCAGCCCTCAAGCTTCCATCTGTATTATGCCTTTATGGCAAATGTAATGAAATGAAAAAGCTTGTTTCACAACCATTTGGTTCAATCCCACTGCATAGCACCTTGGGCAAGTGTCTTATACTGTAGTTCTGGGCCAACTAAAATGTCCCATTGTAGCTCCAAACTGACAAATGCCTTGTGAGTGAATTTGGTAGACGGAAACTGCGTGGAAGTTCATAATGTATAAAAGTGGATTTGATTGACAGAAACTCAAAGAAGTCCAGCATAGGTGTGTATGTGTGTTTGTCCCCAGTTTTACGTGACCACTGGTGTTAGTTTGTTTACATCCCTGTAACTTAATAGTTTGGAAAAAGAGACCAATAGAATTAGAATCCTGCTTTTTGTGCTTACTTTTCTGTAATTTGAGGGTATGCCCTGCATATCTTCACCATTATGTTTCTTTTCCAACCAGGTTAACCCTATATCTCCTCTATAGCAAGATTCCTATTCCTGTCCCTTTAACCACTCATTACTTGTGGCAGTTCCACATAGGAAGCACCCTGTACACTTTGTAAAGTAGTTGCCATTAGGAAAGGTATCTAGCAGTCATTCGAGCTTGGTCTAGCCCTCATGCCTGCCAGCTTCTGTTGAATCGTCCAACCCATGCCAGCATGAAAAACGGATCTTAAATGATGATTGTGTGTGTGTGTGCATGTGCGCGCGCATGTGTGTATATATTATATATATATATATATACATATATATGCTGTGACTGCGAAGACCCGACAAATAACGTGAGTTCAAGGCTGTTTCCTGCACCAGCTTCACATAGAAGCTCCAGCCCATCCAAAGTGCCTTGGATCGCAGAACGGCCTGCTATACTTACCTTGGATCGTAGGGCAACCTGCTGTGCTTGAGGAGACCTATTGACTCAAGTACATCAACATCAAAAAATCAAATGGAAATTGTAGTTGTGATACCTGTGGCACGTAAAAAGCACCATCCAAATGTGGTCAATGCCAGCACTGCCTTGACTGGCTTCCGTGCCGGTGGCATGTAAAAAGCACCCACTACACTCACGGAGTGGTTGGCGTTAGGAAGGGCATCCAGCTGTAGAAACACCGGTCGAACCGTCCAACTCATGCTAGCACGGAAAACAGATGTTAAACGATGATGATGATATATATATATATATATTAAGAAGTTAATTATATCGAAGAGTGACCAATGGTTTTGCATCCATAAATTACTTAGCTTTATATACAGCTTATTAGACTCAAATGGCCATGGGCATGCAACCATTTAGAGTGTACTTATTTTTCAGATATATGATCTACTGACAATAGCTGAATTGCTACCAGAACCAGAGATGTTTCAGATATGGAAGCAAGAATTGAAGAGCCTTAAAGTTAACCTAGCAAAAACCAAAGTCTTAGTAAGTAGGAAGGCAGACAAATCGCATATCCCTTCAGGTCGATGGCCCTGCTCAGTCTGTAGAAAAGGCATAGGTAGAAACTCCATAAGATATACCCAGTGTAAGCTATGGACACATAAGAGGTGCAGCAATATCAGAGGAAAGTTAACAGGGAAAGTAGCTTGAGTGTGTGGAAGATGTACAGGTACAATAAACACCAAAAATGTACAGAAAATATACTCCAACTGCCAATGGGGTAAGCTAGAGGTAGTAGATAGCTTCCGTTATCTAGGTGAGCAAGTTAGTAGTGGAGATGGATGCTCTAAGAGCATAACAGTATAAGAATAGGCTGGTCAAAGTTCAGAGAGTTCCTGCCTCTGCTAGCAACAAAGGGTCCCTCAGAGTGAAAGGCAGATTGTAAGATGCCTGTGTGCAAACAGCTATGCTACACTGCAGTGAAAGGTGGCGAGCTGGCAGACACGTTAGTGTGCCGGGCTGAATGCTTAGCGGTATTTCGCCTGTTGTTACGTTCTGAGTTCAAATTCTGCCGAGGTCGACTTTGCCTTTCATCCTTTCGGGGTCGATTAATAAAGTACCAGTTTCGCACTGGGGTCGATGTAATCGACTTAATCCCTTTGTCTGTCCTTGTTTGTCCTCTATGTTTAGCCCCTTGTGGGCAATAAAGAAATATACACTGCAGCGAAACTTGGCCTGTGACAGCTGAGGACATGCGTAGGCTGGAAAGAAATCAAGGCAGTATGTTTTGCTGGATGTGCAATGTCAATGTGCATGTTCAACAGAGTGTAAGCATCTTTAGAAAAAAGTTGGGCAGAAGAGACATCAGATGTGATGTGCAAGAGAGATAACTGCACTGGTATGGTTATGTGATGTGTATGGATGAGGACAGCTGTGTAAAGAAGTGCTAATCTCAAACTGTGGAGGGAAGCTGTGGTAGAGGTAGACCAAGGAAGACATGGGATGAGGTGGTGAAGCATGATCTTTGAACTCTGGGCCTCACAGAGGCAATGACTAGTAACCGAGACCTTCGGCAATTTACTGTGCTTGAGGAAACCTGTCAAGCCAAGTGAAATTGTAGTCGTGGCTGATGCTTGTGTCACGTAACTGGCACCTGTGCTGGTGGCACATAAAAAGCACCTTTGAGCGTTGGGCCACACAGAGACAAAGTGGCAGGTAAAAAGCTCCTTTCAGGCATTGGGCCTCACAGAGGCAATGACAAATTGAGAAGAAGACCCATCAAATCAAGTAAAATCATAGTTGTGGTAGATACGGGTGTCACACAAATGGCATCCATGCTAGTGGAATGCAAACACACTCATTACATTCTCGGATTGGTTGGTATTAGGGAATCCAGCCATAGAAACCATGCCAAATCAGACTGAAGTCTGGTGCAACCTTCCTGCGTTCCAGTCCAGTCAAACTGTCCAGCCCATGCAGCATGGACAACAGACATTAAATGATGATGATGATATATATACTCTTTTACTTGTTTCAGTCATTTGACTGTGGCCATGCTGGAGCACCGCCTTTAGTCAAGCAAATCGACCCCAGGACTTATTCTTTGTAAGCCTAGTACTTATTCTATCAGTCTCTTTTGCCAAACCGCTAAGTTATGGGGATGCAAACACACCAGTATTGGTTGTCAAGAGATGTTGGTGGGGACGGACACACACACACACACATACATACATACATATATACAACGGGCTTCTTTCAGTTTCTCTCTACCAAATACACTCACAAGGCTTTGGTTGGCCCGAGGCTATAATAGAAGACACTTGCCCAAAGTACCACACAGTGGTACTGAACCCAGAACTGTGTGGTTGGTAAGCAAGCTACTTACCACACAGCCACTCCTGCACCTTATATATATATATATAATCATTTAACATTCTTTTTCCATGCTGCTATGGGTTTGATGGTTTGACAGGAGTTGAGTGTACAAACCATGCCAAGTTATAATGTCTGCTTTGACATGGTTTCTACAGCTGGATGCTCTTCCTAACACCAACCACTTTACAGAGTGTACTGGTGTTTGTACATGATACCGGGACTCGTGAGGTTTTCAAATAACTAGCAAGACAAGACAGATGAGTTGGGAGGTGGCTTTATGCTAGGTGATGAAATGTTAAATTATGGTGGTGGACAGGAACAGGTATCTTGCTGCAGGAGAGATACATGGTTACCTTGATTGGATTAGTGGAGGAGGGTTAAAATGTATCAGGGCATTTCCTTAAGTTACAAGAAGGTGAATAAAGAGAAGTGGTATGAGTGGGTAAGTAAGTTCATGGGAGAATGAGAGGCAAGTAGCAGATGGATAGAGGGAGATGTAGTGAGTGATGAATATGGGTGGCGGCAAGGTTAGTCATGAATATATGAGGGAAAGGCAGGGGAAATGGGTTTGGGTCAGAGAGGTAATAGGTGGCAGTAAAGATGATGTGTAGTGGAGGGTTGTGTGCAAAAGAGATGCACAGTGCTAGGGGAAAGTCAGTGGTATATGGTGGGAGATGGACAGAAGTAATGGGGGTTGGAGGGGCTGCTGCTTGGAAAAGGAGGAGGTGTACAGGTGAAGGGGAGGTGAAAGAAATGTTCAGCAGATATAGAGAGATAAGGGATGATACTGAGAGCGTGTGGAGAAAGTAGGGGTCTCAAAATTACAGAGTTTAATTGCTAGCTCTGTAGTTAAAAGGGTGATGAACTGATGGGTGTTAAGAAGATGAGTTGTGGGGAAAATGGCCTGTGTCAGGAGGTGGTGTTCATCAGGAATGGATTGGGTGCATAGACATGAGTTGTGGGAGTAGAAGGGAGGGTAGGTTGGTTCGGGATAGACTGGATGTAGAAGCATAAAAATACAACGTGCATCCCAGAAGGTTTGAGAGTTTTAGGAGATACAGTTATAACCACCTAGATTATTGTTATATAATTACTATCATTATTATATCATTACTATTATTATTATATCATTACTATTATTATTATATCATTACTATTATTATATCATTACTATCATTATTATATCATTACTATTATTATTATATCATTACTATTATTATTACATCATTAATATACATCTAATAAGCTGACCTGCTAACTTTTATTATTCCAGATTGAAGAGGACGGCTGTAACAGCACTTTGAACTCACCCTACTGAACACTGCTTACCACAGCTGACTAGTTTGCAGAATGCAGTCATGACATGAAAAAAATTTGGAAGCTTGCTACGCAACAAAGTTTTGTGTTAAACAGGATAAAAATGCTACAGAAAGTTATGAAATGCTCCAGCCAGTAATGGATTAACTTGTTTAAGCTAAGCATCTGTTTTTCACTGGTACATTTGTTTTTCACTGGTACATTTGTTTTTCACTGGTACATCTGTTTTTCACTGGTACAAGATGTTCAAGGACAGTTGAGAGGTATGGGAAGGAGTGGGACAAGGAGTGGTTGAGCAATTGATGAAAATAGATGAAAATTGTCTATAATGGCAATAAGCATACAATTTGAAGTTTGTGTAACACAATTATTCATGAAGATCTGAACTTTGAGCAAAGTTCTCAGAGTGTTTGGTGATGAACTAAAAGAAATATGCATTGGTGACAACAGGAGATGGTTGAACTCATTATCTCCAATCCATAAATACTTGAGTCTCTGGTGACCTATAACAAAAGCTAGGTCCACTGTTATGATCTAGAGATCAAGTGCCCAATAGAGGCATCATGGCTCCCCCAGGTCCAAGAAGGCCAGGCAAAGTAAGTCCTCTGGGAAGCTTATGATGATCCTCTTTTTCAATCACAAGAGCATCATCTACATTCACTGAATTCCCTCTGGCCAGACAGACAACACAGAATATTTTGTAGAAGTTTTGAGGAAGTTCAGGAAGAGATTTTGTCACAAAGGGTCAGAACTCTTCCTCTCAAACTGGTGGTACCTACACCAGGACAATGCACCAATCCACAATTCCAAACTGGTAACCAACTACTTGACAGGGACAAGCATCAAAACCATCCATCACCCTCCCTGAGTTTTGTCAAGCTGAGCAAATCCCCAACCATTCCAGTCCATTGTCATATCCTCCATGAAGCTCAAGATCTGGAGATCATTCTTGACCACTTTATATCTCATATTTTCCTGGGTCTTCTTTGTCTACAGGTTCCATCAACATTTAGCAATCAGCACATCTTTATGTATATTTACATATTTACCTTTATATATATTAAATTCAATAATGAATTAAACATTATCGACTGCACATACTTGTCTTGTTTATTTGCTGACTCCCTGTGGTATAGCACCTGGTGGATGACTCCCTCATTATGCTGGGTGCTAAAGCACCTGAAAGTCATAGATAGGTGAGATAATTTGCCTCTGATTGAATTCAGGAGTGATGGATATCGATATTTTGCCATTTTTGGGGCTTATCAACATCATGTACCTGAATTTAACTGGGAATGAACGGAATTGCCAGGCTATCACTATATATAAATTGCGTAAAATCTATTTGCTGGCATGTCATGCTAATGCATACGTATAATTAAATTCAATAATAAATTATAAGCAGAAATAGTGTTGTAAACATTATCAAATGTACATACTCAATGAATGTGTTTTATTTGTTCACCAGTTTGCTGTGGAATAGTACCTGGGGGATGACTCCCTCATTATGGTGGGTGTTGTAGACAGGTGAGACAACTTGCCTCTGATTAAATTCAGGAACGATGGATACTGATGTTTCACCATTTTTTTGGCTTATCAGTATCATATAACTTAATCAAACCAGAAATGAATCGAATCACCAGTCTATGAAAAAAATGGCAAAATATTGGCATCCATCACACCTGAATTCAATTGGAGGTAAGTTGTCTTATCTGTCTATGACTTTCAGGTGTTTTAACACCCAGCATAATGAGGGAGTTGTTCCCCAGGTACCATACCACAATGAACCAGCGAACAAACAAAACATACATTGAGTATGTCTGGTTGATAATGTTAATAGCACTATTCCTGCTTTTAATTCGTTATAGAATTTAATCCTACATATGCCTGTGCTGGTGGCACATAAAAAGCACCCACTACACTCACGGAGTGGTTGGCGTTAGGAAGGGCATCCAGCTGTAGAAACACTGTCAGATCAGACTGGGCCTGGTGCAGCCTTCTGGCTTCCCAGACCCCAGTTGAACCGTCCAACCCATGCCAGCATGGAAAGCGGACGTTAAACGATGATGATGATATGCATCACTGTGGTATATCAGTAAATAGTTTTTACCCAATTTATATATAGTCACAGACTGGTGATTCGATTCGTCCTGGTTTGATTCAGGTACCACCACCACCACCAATAACAACATCATCACAACCACTACTCTTATCACCATGAATGTTATTTTAGCATCCATTTTCCTCTGCTGGCATTATTTAGATGAGTCTGTAGTATGGCACATTGTCATTCTCGGTCCTGTAATTACCTCATCAGTGGGTACTAATATTTTGAGAAATCTGACCGTATTGTTTCTTTGCATAATTTCTATTTTAGTTCTTGCCCTCTTTACTTTTTGAATTCAAATGTATTTAACTTGATTCATCATCTCTCCAGTATTTATACCCTTAATGGATACTAGTTGATTCAATTGATTATAACCTTTCTCAGGTGCAGGCATGGCTGTGTGGTTAAGAAGCTTGTTTTGCAACCACATGGTTTCAGGTTCCGTCCTATTGTAGCCCCAAACTGACAAATGCCTTGTGAGTGAATTTGGTAGATGGAAACTGTGTGGAAGTCCATAATTTATATATGTACATGCATGTTTTTGTATTTGTTCCTCCTGGCACTCCCACTGCTTGGCAACCTGGTATCCTGGTGTTTATTTGCTTACCGTAAATCCTCGAGTATAGTCTGCCCTTGAGTATAATACACAGGGAATTTTTAGGGGGCTGTACTTTTGAAAAACCTAAACCTTGTGTATAATACACACCCCTTCTTTAACATGAGTCGTGTGTAATTAAGCCAGCAGCACCTAGTCGAACAAACACTTCCGCGCATGCGTAATACAATAATGGTGATGTTCTTAACTGTTATATGGGAATGTAAATATGTTTGCAAATTGTTTTTGTTATTCTGTGTTTGCTTTCAGGCTTAGCTTAAGGTATTTTCGCGCCCGACATCACAAAATGTGTCTGAATAAACATTGCCGGACAGCAAATAGTGACTCGGACATTGTTTAGAAAATATTTTTCATTTTTAACCTCGTATATAGTACGCACTAGGGACTTTGACCTTTAAATTTTGGGGAAAAAAATGCAGATTATACTCGAGGATTTATGGTACATCCCTGTAACCTAGCACTTTGACAAAAAGGACCAATATAATAGGCACCGAACTCAAAAATAAGCACAGGGGTCCATTTACTCCACTAAACTCTTCAAGGCTGTGCTTAGTTTCACTGTAACTCAAAGACTGAAACAAATAAAACATGAAAAAATAAAATAAGGAACGAAAAAATACAAGGCCTTGTATCTTTTACTAAGAAACTGATATTTTGTTATATGTATTTTTTTTTTGAAGATTATAATCCTTGTGCATTAATTTACAATTAAACATTGTTCGTAAAGCTTCATAAAATATTGATATTATTTTTCTTAGCAGAATATTTATTGCAAAAAATACTTATTTTGCCATTATGTTTTTCAGAATTTTTAATAGAATTGTTTCATTTAGCATCTGGATTAATTAAGCTTAATTATTTTGGTTCATCAGTACAATTTGATAATTATTTATATTAAATTAGTAATCTTATTGTTCTTAGATATTATTAAATATGAATTGACATGTATTTTTGAATATATATATATATATACTTTATTTAAAAGCAGCAGAAATATAACAAAAGCTGTTACTCAGAGTTTACTCTGAGTAACAGCTTTTGTTATATTTCTGCTGCTTTTAAATAAAGCATATTACTCTACCTCTGGTATTTGAGTACTCTTTTTTCCACCTTGTTTCACATTTATGTGCTTACTCCAGTATATATATATATATATGTATATATACACACATACATACATAAGCACATTCATACAAATACTTGTATGAATATATGTTATTATAGCCTTACACATATCGCGTACTAATGTGTGTGTGTGTGTGTGTGTGCATATATGCATTTTCTAAGAAATATATTTCTATTTCTATCTATTGTGATTATTTTCATAACCAGAATCATGATAATTATGCAAAGAAAATTTTTTTGCTTGTTCATTTCGTAATGAAAAAATTCCTCTTATACTTCTTTTACTTGTAGAATTGGAATCCAAATGTATTCCCTCTGAATTTCTTGGAAGTGCAATTTTAACATCTTTGCTAATTGCTTTTATATTTCTTCTGGTAATATTATTTGATTCAGGAATAGTTTTTAATATGTAGACATTTGTAGTCTTTGGTTCAATTTTGTTAGTATGTTTTAAACCAAGGGAATTCAAAATTTTCGAATTATTTTCAAGATTAAGTAATGACTTTAATGTAGAATTATATTTAACAGGAGGTTTACTCAATAACGTTTTATCTTGGTTGTAGTTTCTATACGGGTTATACGACACTTTACCTCTTTTGGTCGTATATATCTGGTTTGCACCAATTGATACTGTTCCTGAAATACGAGTTTCATATCCTGATGGTGGCTGCTGATAAAGATAATGTAGTCCTGGTTCTACTATGTAAGGTCCATCTCTAGTAACTGGCCTTTCAAAATTCATTACTGGTATTTGTTGAAGTATGTAAGGTCTAGGTTGTTGTATACTAAAAGGCACAGAGGGATTGTAAAGTATTGGTGATAACTTTCTAAAACCTTCAAATGGTACATTTTTTCCAGCATAATGATACAAAAGGTTATGTTGAAGCAATTGTAGCAGTTTGTTTGGTAATCTAGAATAACTTTTACCATTTTGTCTTAGTGTGTAAAACTTGTATTCAGTGGAAGGTATAGTATATCCATTATTTGGCATTGCATATACATTTGACTTTATACCAATATTTGTATTTGGTATTTTGTTTCTGTCTTGAGAGTGTGACATTTCTGAATTAGTTATTGTTTGTAGATGAGATGTGTCTTTCTTTGAAAGTGTTCTAAAGTCATTATCAAGCATCTGTACATGAGATTTATAACCAGAAAATGGAAGTGTTAAACTTCCTTTTGGCTCATGACTCGATTGCTTAAATGCTGGAATTACTGAATTGATTAAATTAGGTATGTTGTTTCTCAGAGCTTTTGGTTTTTTAAGAGGTGCAGATGCGGAGGCATAATTGTGAAAAAGAGATCTTTTAATGATGTTCTCCCTCCTTTGTTGGGTTGATGATTGTTTTAAACTCTTTGGATTCTCAGAATTATTTTGGTAGTTTGAAGACATTTGAACCTTTTGCATAAATATACCGTTCACTGGTACTGCCAAGTTATCTGAAGGAAAATGAAATAATGACTTTATCCAATAATGATAAAAGATATATAAGTTAATAAAAATTCAGAAAAACTACATGTATTTCTAAGGAAACCAAAATATGAGTTTCTTGTGCTAGTTTACTAAATACAAAGTGAAGCATTGAAACTCTTGCCAAAGCCAGAGCCAGATACAATATTTTATTTCTTTGACTAATTTAACCAAAATATTGGCTTGAGTCTGTTTACATTTTTGGACTGGTATCTTATCATCTAGTTTTAATTTAATCTTTATTTTAAAATATTTATTCCAATAATCCATTTACAAATATCTATATTTCTAATTCATGCGACTACGAAAAAATGAATGTTAAAACCAAAATAAAAAAAAAAACATTCCTTTTATGTGTGACATTCTCAGGAGATAAATTAACTAATTTTCCTTTAGGAACGAAGTGGTCAAGATACATATATTCACCTGGGTAGTATGTTAGTCTATCACAATTTTTACTTATTTGAAGGTATCAATACCACCATGACTGATATCAAATCTACAGTGGAGAAGGCTAGCCACTGGATTTGGTTAAAAAGAGATGATGAGCGATGGCTAGAAGGATATTGAGCTTTATTTGATAACCAGCTGATCTAGCAAGTGGGGCCTCATATCAGTGAGGGGGGTCAGTGCGCATTGATGCCGTTGAGAAGTAGGCCCCGAAACGGTGCGCATTCTCTCCTGATGACCCCATACAGTTGCTGGCTTCCGGTATGTGGAGTTTTTGACTGGTAGCACTTGCATGTGCAAGTTGTTTGCAAGACATACAAGCTGACACATTTGCTGATTGTTCACTACTTCTATTGCCAAATAACATTCCGATATATTTTCACATATTGCCAGTTTTACGCTTAGGTGCATTGGACCAAGAAGAGTTAAAAATCGTTGTCAGGGACATGGGGCTGCATAAGTGGCAAAATGGATATAAACTTTTAAACTAGAAGGCAGTCAGCCCTGTCAATACAACCAATTGCGACTCTCCCACAGATGAAGCAAATAGGTTATTAAGAAGGTTTAATAAGTTCATTTAGCAAGTATTTTGTGGCTGGATACTCACTTTTTCTAATGCTTTATCTTAAAGTATGATATACATATGTGTATATATATATATATCTACATTCCAGTCAGGAGATTTAAGGCAAGCAGAATAATATATATTATCCAAGAATATGATGTAATACTGGTGACTGAGACTGAAGCCTTCACCTCTTCAGTAATATTCTGGTCTGTTGAGTTAGCAGCTAATGGAATAAAGAAAACAAATTCTAATTATATACAATCTGTAGATTGTAGTAGCAAAGCTTATTTTTAAAATCTCAGGATATGGATGCATTCAAACAAGAGTTGATGTAAACTTCTGATTGGCTCAGTCTACAAGGCAGCTTCAGTTCTTTGTTGCATCACTAATGTCTCATTCCAGAATGGAAAACAGACATAAAATGATGATGTTTTATTTCTAATGCCTTTAAGAAAGAAATGAGCATCATTAACATCTTAATAATAATAATGAAATTATTGTATACGGTGCTCAGGTGCACTGCATCTTGTTCCTGCTCTTTAATATGCATATGAAACCTTGTACTTATGAAAGAAACTACTTCTTCCCAATGATTTATTAATTGACTAGCAATGCACCTTGGCATTGCCTGGGTGTTATGACCTACAACCACGTTGAATTATTTGTTCCTTTCTTATGGGCAGTATCAGCACACAAGGAGTATGAAGCAAACAACTCTTCTGTATAAACATGTTTTTCAGTCATTTTCTGATGAATAATGCTGCAGTTTCTGTCTACCAAATTCAGTCACAAGTCTGTGGTTGGCCTATGGCTATAGTAGAAAACACTTGCCCAAGGTACCATGCAAAGGGACTGGACATGGAACCATGTGGTTGGGAAGCAAACTTCTCAAACACACAATCATTCTTGCATCTAATATGTGTGTGTTTACATTTGTTGGTAAATCGCATATTGTGTCCCATCATGCCTCAAAGCTAGCAGTTCATCAAGCAGAGAATCTATAAAATAAATGCCAGATTGAAATATGTACTGAGGTCAGTATGATTAATTAAATTTTGAAGGTGATACCCGATCATGGTGACAGTTGAAAGACTGAACCCAGTAAAGTAATGTTTAAAGACTTTATGGCTTCAAATTTAAGGTAATGGATTACTAACCACAAGATAATGAGTTCAAATCTTTGTACTGAACTTCCACTCTATATGATAACAATTTATGTACATCTCAGTCTACTTGACTTCCAAGAATGAACAATTCAAATTTGAAGTTGAATAGTTTGCAGTAAGAAAGCTGTCCAGATTTCTCAAAAAATTATTGTGCAAAATATTCTGAGAAAAAGTATTTTTTTCACCACAACAAAACACACACACACACACACACACACACACACACACACACACACACACACACACACACCCAGTGTGTCTGTGGTAAACAATGTGATATGTCTGCTACATCTGGGCTAAACAAAGCGCAAACATATTTCACATTAAAAGATTGTCTACTAAAAACTACTAATAAAGTTGACAGTATATCTTCGAAATTTCATTCCCAGGTAAAACTCCATGTATTTTAAACATTTTCTCATTATGCTCTAAGATATAAAGAGTTGCCTGCCTTAGCTAAACACCGCCAAATTGGTAACCCAGTTTTTGAATCCATAAGAAACACATACACACACACAAACTTTGTTTTATATATTAAGACTAGCTATTTTGACCCATGCTTTGCTTGGGTTTTGGTGGTGATGGCAACCAAACGGTAGCCCTGAGCGACTTGCAACCCTCCTCACACCATTGCCCACCCTATTTAACCCACCCACCCATGTAAATTTTGAGACTAATCCGACCCCGTCTACCGCCCCTTAAACTGTTCCCATCCCAAAATGAGACAAATAACCAAGAAATCAAACAACTTTTTGGCATTTCAGTTTTATAGATATTTAATAAATAAAGCATAAAGTATAATAGCCATCCCAATATGGCTAACCACTAAGGGTGGGTGTTACTGTAAACCGGTGATTACCGTGCGTTGACAAGAGGCAAATACCTCGAAACTGCAATCCGTGCATATCACTTAGGCTTACGAGAGAGGGATGACCTCCCTTTGCAAATACCATAAGGGCACAGATAGTGTGCCTAAAGCCAGCTGGAGACGATGATCTCCTGGGGCTAAAAGCTACAGTAACACCCACCCTTAGTGGTTAGCCATATTGAGATGGCTATTATACTTTACGTTGTCGAGCGGTTACTGTTTACATCTCGTTCAGAGATTTATTATTGATAAATAAAGCAGTATTCATTTATTTTGATGTGAATTACCAGTTTTTATACTTCAAGATACAAAATTTAAGTTTACTCTGTAGTTTTTAGCTCATATCCATGGCATTTGTATCTGATGCCCATTTCATACCTGTCTCATATGCTCAGTAAATTTTTGTTCTTTGTGTGCTAATACATATCCTCCTCCTCCTCCTCCTCCTCCTATTCTTCTTCTTCCTGCCCTCCCTCTCCTACCCTCCTTCCTTTCTCCCCTCTCCTCCTCCTCAGCTTTGCCTTTTCTTCTTCTTATCCTCCTTCCTCCTCCTCCTCTTCATCTTCTTTCCCCGACTCCTCCTCTTCCTCCTCTTCATCTTCTTTTCCCGACTCCTCCTCCTCTTCCTCTTCCACCTTCTCTTCTGCTGCTTCCTCCTCCTCACCTCTCCTCCTCAATCCCCTCCTCTTCCCCTCCTCTGCCTCTTCTTCTCCTCTCCTCCTCCCCTTTCTTTTTCCTCCTCTTCTTCCTCATACTCCTCCATTTCTTCCTACTCCTCCTCCCCTCTACTTCCTCCTTCTTTTCTTCTTTTTCTTCTTCATTCTCTTCCTTATCTTCCACCTCCCCCTCCTCCTCTTCCACCCTCTATTTCTTATTCCTCCTACTCCTCTTCTACCTCCTTCTCTTCTTCCTCCTTCTCTTCTTCCTCTCCCTCTCCTCTATTTCTTCTTCCTCCTTTTCCTTCTCTATTTATTCTTCTTCCTACTCTTCTTCTTCATCCCCTTCTCTCCTTCCTCCTCTTCTTCTTTTTCTTCTTCCTCCTCTTTCTCTTCTTGTTCCTCCTACTCCTCTTTTCCTCCTCCTCTATTTCTCCTTCCTCCTACTCCTCTTCTTCATCCCCCTTTTCTTCCTCCTTTTCTTTTTCCTCCTCTTCCTTCTCCTCTATTTCTTCTTCCTTTCTCCTCTTCTTCTTTTTCCTCCTACTGTTCTTCCTCCTTACCTTCTTCCCTCCCCTCCCCTCCTCCATCCCCCCTCCCCTCTTCTCGAGAAAGAGAGAGAGAGGGTGTGTGTGTGTGTGAGAGAGGGAGGGTGTGTGTGTGTGTGTGTGAGAGAGAGAGAGAGAATCAGCTGTGTATCAAACTTTTCTTCTTCTTCTTCTCCTCCTTCCAAGTATGTACACTTGATAGGCTAGTTACTGCAGTATTTGTTCCAAGATAACATCACATCAGGAAATACTGTGTTAAAAATACAATAAACATCAGACCGGGTGTGTGAAAATTCATCCCTGCAACAGATACTGCTGGGTATAATACATGGGGTATGATACATCAACTGCATACACCTGATGTGTGTGTGTGCGTGTGTGTATGTGTGTGTGTGTGTATGTGTATGTGTGTGTCTGCATGCATGCATGTGTGCTTGTGTATGTATGTATGTATATGTACATATGTATGAAAACTCAACTTACGTTTTTGTGGTTTAGAGCCAGCTGCTTCCTGTTTTAATTCAATCTCTGCTACATGATGTTGGTTTGAAGATGGTTTCCAAATCTGTCTATTATTTCCAGTTTCCAGAAAAGTCATTAAACCCGTCTGGGGGTTAACTGGTATTGATTTGAATTTGTTTTGTAGTTTTGTGTGTTTTGCTCTTAGTGGTATTCCATTCTTTGCTTGGGTAAATGTTCCATACATTTTCCTTACTGATATTTCAGGTAAAAGTGTTTGCGTGGTACTTAGTGAGTTTTGTACTATTCCCAAATTTAGCCTGTTTGGCACTGTTCTTTGCCACATTTTAGGATTTATTCCTTGTGATAACGTTGGAATTATTACTAATCCTCTCATATCTGGCATCATTCGTGATGTTGTATATTGTTCTGCATTTTGAACAGTTCCAGGTAACATCACTGGTACAGTTCTCAGCAAATTCCCTTGTATATTTCCTGAGGAAATTTGTTGCCCATGTCCACCAAACTTTTGTTGTCCATTTGCAAGTAATATCCCTTGATCAATTCCAGATAACACCCTTTGACCATTTTTTGGTAATATCATTTGTCTGTTTCCTAGTAAAGCTCCTTGAATAGCTTCTGGCGACACACTTTGCCTACCTCCCGTAAAGATCACCTTCCCAGGATTAAGTGAGATCCTTTGCACATTTTTTGGTAAAATTCCATATCCTGTTCCTGGTAATATCCTTTCCCTAGTCCCTGATACCATTGATTGTCCAGTCCCAGGTAAAATCACATACCAGTTTGCAGGTGACACTCCTTGAACAGTTGGGAGTAAGATACTTTGCCTATTTGCTGGCAACATCCTTTGCCCACTTCCAAGTGATATATCTTTTCTAATTCCAACTAAGATCCTTTGATTAGTGCCTGGTAGCACCCTCTGCCCAGTCACAGCTAACATCTCTTTCCCAGTTCCAGGTAAGATCCCCTGTTTGTTTTGTGGTAAGGTCAGTTGCAAAGTTTCTGGAAAGGTCCCTTTAACAGCTCCAGGTAACATCCCTTGCCAATTTTCTGCTAGGGTCCATTGGAGGGGTCTAGGCAACTCTTCATGCTCAATTACAGCTAAACTCTCTTGCTGATTGTTACCTAAGCTATGAACAAATTCAGGATACATCTGCTTAGTTCCAATGAAGTTATTTTGAACATTGTCTGATGAAATCATATATCCAGTTTCAGGTGAAATCCCTTGATGATTTCTTGGTAAAATCCCTTGCACAGGTATAAGTAACACATTTTGCCTATTTCTAAGTAAGATGCCATTAATATTTCCAGTTAAATCCCTCTGCATATTTTCATTTAATAGTCTATGCTCAACTTGTGGTAAGACCCCTTGTCCAGTTTTAAGTAACATCCCTTGTCTAGTTCCAGGTACCACTACTTGTCTATTTCCAGGAAAGATCCATTGACCATTTTCTGGTAACACCCCTTGTCCAATTTTAGGTACAGTCCAATGGCAATTACCAGGGTAGATCTCTTTAAGAGTTCCTGGTATCATCACTGGCTTAGCTGGAGGTGGTATTTCTTTCACTGTTCCTAATATTGTCCCTTGTACATTTCCAGGTACCACAACTTGCATATTTTTAGGTATGTTTCCTTGCAAATTATTTGGGAACCAGCTTTGACTATTGCTAGTTAATATTGTTTGCACATTTCCTTCTACTACCCCTTGCTCAGCTACAGGTAACAAACTGGGCACAGTTTCAGGAAAATACTCTTGCCTTGCTACAGGTAATATTTCCTTTATACCTCCAGGCAAAATGATTTGCTCTACTGGTAAAATTCTATGTCTGGTACCATTTAACCTTTCTTGTACATTTTCTGGTAATATCTGTTGTCCAGTTACAGGTGACACATTTTGTCCATTTTTAACTAAGGCCTTTTGCAAATATCCTGCAAATGTCTCTTGTCCAGTTCCAGGTAACATACCTTGCCTATATCCAAGAAGGAATTTTTGTTTCATTCCTGGTAATGCTTCTTGCACAATTCCAGATGAAGTTCCTTTCCCAGTTGCATTTAACATCCCTAGCCAATTCCTAGGTAACATCCATATTACATTTCCAGGTAGTGATCCTTGTTCAGTTGCAGGTAAAATTACTTGCTCATTTTTAGGTAAGATCCTTTGTGCACTTTCTGGTAAGTTCCCCTGTACAAAGATACCCTGTCTTCTTCCTGGTAGCATTGCCTGTTCAGTTCCAGGTAGTATCCCTTGCCCAGTTCCAAGTAACATACCTTGACCTGTTCCAGGTAATACCCCTTGCTTAAATACAGGTAACATCCATTGCTCAGTTACAGGCAATATCTTTTGCTGAGTTCCCTGTAACATCTGTTGTCCAGTTCCAGGTAATATTACTTGCACAATAACAGGTAATGTTTTTTGTGGAACTGCATGTATCATCCCTTGCTGAGTTCCCGGCAACATCCATTGCTTAATTCCAGGTAACATCTCTTGCCTAGTTGCAGGTAACATGCCTTGCCTCATTGCAAGTAACTTCACTTTCCCAGCAGGTAATATCCCTTGCCCAGTGTTAGGTACTATTCTTTGCTCAGTGTCTGATAATATTCCTTCAGTAGTTCCAGGTAAAATCACTTGCTCATTTCCAGGGAACATTCCTTGACCAATTCCAAATAACATTCCCTGTTCATTTGTTGGTGATATCCATTGGTGAGTTATTGGTAACATCCCTTGTTGAGTTTCTGATAATATTCTTTCTACAGTTCCAGGTAATATCTCTTGCTTAATTCCAGGCATTATCCCTTGCCTAGTTTCAAGTAACAACTCTTGCTCAGTAGATGGCAACATCACTTGCTCACTTCCAGGTAACATCACTTGCCCAGTTCTGAAAAGTATCCCTGGTTTAGAAGTTGGTAACATCACTTGCCCAGTTCTTGATAAAATACCTTTTGCAGTTCCAGGTAGCATGCCTTGCATAGTAGCTGGTAACATCCTCTGTCCAGTTCCTAGTAACACACCTTTTTCTGATCCATGTGACATCCCTTGTTCACTTCCAGTTAATATTCCTTGCCCAGTTCCTAGTAATATCCTTTGTCGAAATGCAGGTAACAAAACTTGCTTAGTTGTTGGCAACATCATTTGTACAGTTCTAGGTAACATCTGTTGTCCAGTTCCAAGTAATGTACCTTGTATTGTACTTTGTCCAGTTCCAGGTATCATCCTTTGCTCAGTTCCAAGTATCACTCCTTGTCCAGCTCCATGTAACATTTCTTGCCCAGTTCCAAGTATTGTTTCTTGTCCAGTTCCAGGTAACACCCCTTGTCCAGTTCTAAGTATCATTCCTTGTCTAGTTTCAGGTAACACCCCTTGCCCAGTTCCAAGTATCACTCCTTGTCCAGTTCCAGGTAACACCCCTTGCCCAGTTCCAAGTATCACTCCTTGTCCAGTTCCATGTAACATTCCTTGCCCAGTTCTAAGTATCACTCCTTGTCCAGTTCCAGGTAACACCCCTTGCCCAGCTCCAAGTATCACTCCTTGTCCAGTTCCAAGTAACACCCCTTGCCCAGTTCCAAGTATCACTCCTTGTCCAGTTCCATGTAACATTCCTTGCCCAGTTCTAAGTATCACTCCTTGTCCAGTTCCAGGTAACACTCCTTGCCCAGTTCCAAGTATCACTCCTTGTCCAGTTCCAGGTAACACCCCTTGCCCAGTTCCAAGTATCACTCCTTGTCCAGTTCCATGTAACATTCCTTGCCCAGTTCTAAGTATCGTTTCTTGTCCGGTTCCAGGTAACACTTCTTGCCTAGTTCCAAGTATCACTCCTTGTCCAGTTCCATGTAACATTCCTTGCCCAGTTCCAAGTATCGTTTCTTGTCCAGTTCCAGGTAACACCCCTTGTCCAGTTCTGGGTAACACCCCTTGCCCAGTTCTAAGTATCACTCCTTGTCCAGTTCCAGGTAACACCCCTTGCTCAGTTCCAAGTATCACTCCTTGTCCAGTTCCAGGCAACATCCTTTGCCCAGTTCCAGGCAATATTCTTTGCCATGTTACACTTAACCTATGTTGTCCAATTCCAGGTAACATCAGTTGCTTAGTTCCAGGTAACATCTGTTGCCAAGTTCCAGGTAATATTCCTTGCCCAAATCCAGGTAGAATCCTTTGCCCAGTTCCAAGTAACATGCCCTGTCCAGTTCCATGTTGTATCCTTTGTCCTTTTGCAGTGAGTATCTCTTGTCCTGTTCCATGTAACATCAATTGCCCTTTCTCTGGCAATATCCTTTGTGCATTTCCTGTTAAAATTTCTCCAACAACCCTAGGTAACATCTTTTGCACTGTTCCTTCAACCATTCTTTCTACAGTTCCCGGTAACATATATTGATTCCTTTCAGATTTATATGGTTCTAATTGAACCCTCATCTTTTGAATAGTTAATGGTGGTTGTTGCACAGATCCAGATAGCACTTGCAGTCTATGGGAAATTTGTGGTAACATTTGTTGCAAGCTTCCTGATGATGGCCTAACTGGGATTCCTTGAATTTTAAATTCCTTTGTTTCAAATATATTCCCATACATATTATGTGGGTTTTTATTCAATTCTAGATATGGTGCATGTAATGTTCTTGATATTTGCCAATTTTCTATTGACTGTTTTTTCTCCTCATTTGTCAAATTATTTATAGAATTCTTTTTAAATATTTCTTGTTTGTTGTCATTTTTTAACATTTTTTCATCATTTTGTTGCCTTGAATTGGCATATGTATTTGCTGTATCTTGAACAGTTTTTGATATCATTTTTTTATCTTCTCCGCTTATTACATGTTGCATTTTTCTTGCTCTTATTTCAGGTATCACATTTTGCATACTTCCAGGTATCATAACTTGCACCATTCCTGGTGATATGATTTCTTGAGATTTTTGCATTACACCTTGTACAATTCCTGGCCTACCATTTTGCAGCATTCCTGGCATACTATTTTGCAGCATTACTGGCATACCATTTTGCAGCATTCCTGGCATACCATTTTGTGCCATTCCTGGCATACCATTTTGCAGCATTATTGGCATACCATTTTGTGCCATTCCTGGCATACCATTTTGTGCAATTCCTGGCCTACCATTTTGCAGCATTACTGGCATACCATTTTGTGCAATTCCTGGCCTACCATTTTGCAGCATTCCTGGCATACCATTTTGCAGCATTCCTGGCATACCATTTTGTGCAATTCCTGGCTTACCATTTTGCAGCATTACTGGCATACCATTTTGCAGCTTTCCTGGTATACTATTTTGTAGCATCATTGGCATACTATTTTGCAGTGTTCCTGGCATACCATTTTGTAGCATTCCTGGCATACCATTTTGTGCAATTCCTGGCCTACCATTTTGCAGCATTACTGGCATACCATGTTGCAGCTTTCCTGGCATACTATTTTGTAGTATCATTGGCATACTGTTTTGCAGTGTTCCTGACATACCATTTTGTAGCATTCCTGGCATACCATTTTGTGCAATTCCTGGCCTACCATTTTGCAGCATTACTGGCATACCATTTTGCAGCTTTCCTGGTATACTATTTTGTAGCATCATTGGCATACTATTTTGCAGTGTTCCTGGCATACCATTTTGTAGCATTCCTGGCATACCATTTTGTGCAATTCCTGGCCTACCATTTTGCAGCATTACTGGCATACCATGTTGCAGCTTTCCTGGCATACTATTTTGTAGTATCATTGGCATACTGTTTTGCAGTGTTCCTGACATACCATTTTGTAGCATTCCTGGCATACCATTTTGTGCAATTCCTGGCCTACCATTTTGCAGCATTACTGGCATACCATGTTGCAGCTTTCCTGGCCTACTATTTTGTAGCATCATTGGCATACTGTTTTGCAGTGTTCCTGACATACCATTTTGTAGCATTCCTGGCATACCGTTTTGCAGCATTCCTGCCGCATTACTTTGAAGTGTTCCTGGCATTACAACATGAACCTTCTCTGGTACCAAGCTTTGTACCATTACTGGCGCCTCATTTTGTATCATTCCTGTTACACCATTTTGTAACATTTTTGGCATTCTATTAATGTTTTCATTATACATATCTTGCCTTACATCTTGTAAAAGTCCATGAGTTCCTGCATTGTCTGGTGTTCTTTGAATAACAGCTGGTACTGATGCAGCTAATACATTTGGAGCCATTACTGGGAACATTGCATAGGATGGTCTGGATACTACATTCTCCTTGTTCCTTACTAATATATTTGGCTGGTATATTTGTAATAATCCTGGTAACTTTTGGTAATTCATTCTTGGCAAGATCCTTTGTACATTTGCAGGATACACTATGACAGGTGAGTTTCTATGATTTGTTCTAGTTAAGACATTTTGTTCTTGGCCAGGTGTCATAACTTTTGCAATTCCTGGCAAAACTCCTACCACTGGTTTAGGTGACTTCTCTAGTCCTATTCTTGATAACCTAGGATCTGCCTCTTGAAATATCCCTTGTTTTGTTCCTGTTAACAATATTCTTGCATCCCTTCTCTGCCTTCCTTCATGTCTATTTTTTCTTTCAATTTCTTGCATTCTTTTGTAAGAGATATTCTTTATTAGACTTGGTAATAGTTTTAGAATTGTGTCTTTCACAAATATTTCCCTGTTTGAATTTTTTGGCTCTTTTTCTTGTGAATAATTTTCTATCATTTCTTTTGTTATTCTTGGTTTCAATCCTAACATTTTTTCTTGCATAACATTTTTCTTCAACATGCTTTCTACTACTTCTTTTATTGCTAGATCCAATGGTTTCTCACTATCAGTTTTCATTCTCTCCGTTGTCACAGGCATTCTATTAAGTGACATTTGCTTCTTCCTCAATGTTCTGTAAAGTTCTTTCAAAATCTTTTTTTCAACTTGTCCAATTTTCCTATCTGTTTTTATCCAATTTTTTGTTTTTAAACTTGGAAATATTCTTTCTATGTTATTCTTCATTGATATTGGTGATAATGGTAAAATTACTTTATTTTCAGCTTCTGGAATCACTTCAATTCTCTTCACCTCTCTGTATTGTCTTTCTGGTGCATATACATCACGTGTTCTCAAGAATTTTGCCATCAGAGGATTTATAGGTTTTGTTTGTTTAAATGGATTAATGGATGTCATTTGTGACAGTGAAGATTGCTGTATATTTTCTGGTTGTTGAATTTGTGTTGTTGGTACTAATTTAGTTACTAATTTCCCAGAAGCCTCGTTTGGGTATTTGTTTGTCTCTTGAACAGTATTCGACAAAAGAACTGGCATATTTGCAGAAATGTATGATGGCCACTTATCTGGAAAGTAAATATATGTTAATCAATAATATGAAAAAGGAAACATTTTTGAGTGTGTTTATTTGTGTGTATACACAAGCAAACATTTATACACTCACAAACGCACACATACACACTCTCACTCATATATCATCTTCATCATCTTTTAAAGTCCATATTCCATGCTGGCATAGGCTGAATGGTTTGTCAGGATCCAACAGATTTGAAGACTGTGGTTGGCATTAGGAAGGGCATCCAGCTGTAGAAACTCTGCCAAATCAAGATTGGAGCCTGGTGTAGCCATCTGGTTCACTCGTCCTCAGTTAAATCGTCCAACCTATGCTAGCATAGAAAGCAGACGTTAAGCGATGAGGATGATGATGATGATCATGCTCCAGTGTCTGCTTTGGCATGGTTTCTACAGCCGGATGTGCTTATGCATGCCAGCCACTTTATTGAGTGTACTTTTTTTGTGACCTCAGTATTAGTGAGATTGTTATGCAGCTTGTAAAACAAGATGCCCTTCAGCTGAGTGGGACTACAGTAGAGAAAGATGCAGCTTTATGGTAGTATATAAGGGTTAAATTATGAGAGAGGGGGCCAGAACAGAACAGGTTTCTTAGTTTAGCAGAGTTAGCTACATGGGGACTTGCATTATAGAAGAGAAAGTGAGACTGACCATTTGGAGCTAGAGTGAGATAAAAATAGTTATGATGAGAAGTCAAGGTGTGCCTTTAAAAGTTTCAGGCAGAAATCAGTGGAGATAGAAGAACAAGGAGTGTTGGTGGGTAGACTGTTGCATGAGTGTATGGGGAGGGTGAGAGATGGATTAGAGGTAGGGGATAGATAAGGTGTGTATGTGTGTGTGTGTTTTTGAACATAATGAAAGGTGAACAAATCTTGAAGGATGATAAATAAATTTAGAGGGAAGGTAAAGAAGAGCAGGTGATGACTGCGTAGATTGGGTAGGGTTGATTAGTGGATGTAGTGAATGATGGATAAAGGGTATGGGTGATTAATCATACGGATGAATTGGGGGATGTAGGAAGAGTGTAGGAGATGACCGACAGTGTGGAAAGGGATGAAGAATAGCAGAATAATGACACAGTTGAGAGGGAAAGGACGAAGGAGAGAGCAGTATAACAAATCTACATTAGTCTAAGGAATCGCTTTCTCCCAAATCCTCTGTGACCCCTCCCCCACCCCCGAGAAACCCCAAATGACCCACTCAGGGGTCATGACTACCTGGTTATGAACCACTGGTCTATTGAGTACTAGTTTTTATTTTACTCCATTACAGATAATACTGAATGCAACTAAAATGTTTTATAATGTGTCAGTTATAGATTCAGTCCCACTGTGTGGCACCTTGGGTAAGCGTCTTCTACTATAGCCTCGGGCCGACCAAAGTACTTATTCTATTGGTCTGTTTTGCCAAACAACTAAGTTACAGGGACATAAACACTCTGACACCAGTTGTGAAGTGGGTGGGAGACAAACACAGACACAAAGATACACCCATACACACACATACACACACACACACATACACACACACACACACACACACACACACCCATACACACACACACACACATACTCATACACGCACACACACACACACACATATACGATGGGCTTCTTTCAGTTTCCGTCTACTAAATCCACTTACAAGGCTTTGGTTGGCCTGAGGCTACAGAAGAAGACATTTGCCTAAGATACTATGCAAGGGACTGAACCCCAAAACCATGTAGTTGGGAAGCAAGCTTCTTACCATAAAGCCACATCTGAGCCTAATGTGCACACACACACACACATATATATATATAGTATATATATATGTGTGTATGTGTGTATGTATGTGTGTGTGTGTGTGTGTCTTAATATCACTTGATAGTTGTAAACAAGCATCCTTATTGTTGTTGTTTGTTTCCTGTTTTCCATGAAAAACATGTCTGACTACAGGAAAATATTGCCTCACGTGGAAGCAGGTGAGGGTTGGAAACAGGAAGGGCATCTGGCCATAGAATATCTGCCTCAAAAAATTCCCTCTGATATTGCAAGCATGGAAAAGTGGATGTCAAATGAAGGTGAAGATGATGATGATCTGTATGGTCAATTTACAAACTTTTACGCAGTGTCTGAGAATATATTACACTATTTAAGTTAGGAAAGCCTACAGATTATAGATTTTAGCTAAGAATGCAGAAAGAAAGAATAGATGGTGTGTAGAATTTAAACGATATTGTTACTATATTTCAATCTCAAAAGGCAATTAATATTAGAAAATAGTAGAGTTGATAGAGTATAAATTTATAAATGAGAAGAGTAGTACTACAAATTCAAAAAATTCTGTGAAACCAAATTGGTATTTGCATTGGTTGAGCAAAGGTATATACATTAGATATTAAAGCCAATATAAGAATAGTAAAAATTAAATTGAATTTTAACAATAAAAACATTTTTATCATTGTTCTAATGTTTTATTTCATTTGAATGTAAAATATTTTGAAGTAAAATCATTTATAGTAAAATAAAATATTTACTGTAGAGCAAAATTTTCTGAGGTAATATATACAGAGAGCAAAACGCCCCCAACCCCGTCCAATAGACAGTGCTGAGTTGTCAAGCACTGAAACCAAATTTTCTCAAAACAACTTGTCCGACCGTCCCATAGGCCTCCCCTTTGAGAAACATTGATTTAACCTAAATTTGAGACACCAGCAAAAGAAGAAATATAGACTTTTTTTCTATTCCAAAGAAAAACGATTTTATTCACACAAATATGCAACTGAAGAGTTTAAAGTACCAGTAATGATAAGGCTGTTGATGAGGAGAACACAAACATGGTTTAAACAAGTAAGCTTGGCAGGAAAGAAACGTGCCTTTAAGCAGTACAAAAACAACAAAAAATGGAAGGTGCAATTATGTACATGTTGATGGAAGAAAAGCAAGACAAAAACGATGCATGCAAATGGGTTAGCTGGAGGTAAATCTAGATGGAAAATCGATCGCAACAGCTGATGTACTTGCATGTACAAATGCACGTTTCCTCGGCTTTATCAATCGCATTCTCACCTGGAATTGATTTTTGTAATTTTTTTCAAGAGTTATACACACCCTGATACTGTCGGTATCTACATATCAAATTTGAGCGCAATCGGATGGAGGATGCCCGAGATCCTAGAAGACACACGCACAGACAGACAGAATGGATTTTATATAATAGATATAGAAAAAGCATTTTCATGATACTTACAAGATGTTGCTAAATTTATTTGGAGAAAAATTCCAAGAAACAGAACAATTTGCTTCATGATTCTGAAAAATGAATAATTTATTATTTTGTTTTTGTAAATGGCTTTCAAGATTCTTGATATGAATTCTTGTGTTGAAACATATTTTCATATCTCAGGTGGATAATTATGCCAATAGTAAACACAAACACTGATTCTATTCATTTCTTTAATCATTATTAGTCAACTAGCTAACATTTAACCAATTAAGTAATCAACTGTTTGACTAATCATTTAGCTAATTAATTGACTGAAAGATTAATCAAACAATCGATTAGTTAGTTGGTTACATGTTAACCAATTGACAAGTGATAATTATAGAGATAAAACAGAGTAAGGCATATGTATATTATTAGCATAACAACCCTCTTGTGATACAACAAAATCATTTATTGAAGTAGTTTATTCTATAAGTTTCATATTACCATTACACACATTTTAAAAAGATATATCATGGCACCCATGCCAACCTCCCTTCATGGGACACTAAACTCTGCTTGGCACCCATGCCAACCTCCCTTCATTGGACACTAAACTCTGCTTGTGAAGACCTGTTCGGGCAAGTGAAATCGAAATTGAACCAAATTCAATGACTGGCATTTGTGACAGTGGAGCGTTAACAGCTCCATCTGAGCAGGATCATTGCCAGAACAGCTGTCTGGCTTCCATGCTGGTGGGCATGTAAAAAGCACCATTTGAGCGTGATGGTTACCAGCGTCGCCTTACTGGCACTTGTGGTGGTGGCACATGAAAAAACATTCAAGCGAGGTCGTTGCCAGTGCTGCTGGACTGGCTCCTGTGCAGGTGGCACATAAAAAGCACCATTTGAGTGAGGCTGTTGCAAGTACCGCCTGACTGGCCCTCATGCAGGTGGCACGTAAAAGCACCCACTACACTCTCGGAGTGGTTGGCGTTAGGAAGGGCATCCAGCTGTATAAACTCTGCCAGATCAGATTGGAGCCTGGTGTAGCCATCTGGTTCACCAGACCTCAGTCAAATTGACCAACCCATGCTAGCATGGAAAGCAGACATTAAACGATGATGATGAAGATGATGATTCTATAAGTTTCATATTACCATTACACACATTTTTAAAAGATATATGGAATTATGAAATTGAATTCCATAACTTTCCTTCTGCATGGAATATATTTTACTAAGTATAATTTGTTGCAAATCAACATAATTATCAACCATATTCACAACTGCAGGCTCTTCGTTTTAATCATCACCTTGACATGTCCCTTCAAGTTATCATTGTTATTGCAAGGGCTAGTTAACCTTTCTGTTACTGTATTTATTTTGAGAGGCTCTGTGTTTCTTTCAATTACTTTAAATATAACAAAAAATTTAGTAAAATAACTTAGTTATCATTCAGCTAGTGCTAGGAACATAAATTGTGACAAAGGTTTGGTGGAAGATTTTAATTCAAAACTTATGAAAACAAGACATTTGTACTCAGAGCCAAAGCCGGTTTGAGCCGGGTTGGTAACGAAAGGGTTAAATTTGTTTCATCGCAATTTGATTAAATTTTCTTGTAAAAACATTACAAACAGCCAAATTCAGAAAGTTGTACAGGTGTGGCTGTGGATGTGTTGTACAGGTGTGACTGTGTGGTAAGAGGTTTGTTTCCCAGCTGCATGATTCTGGCTTCAGTCTGACTGCATGGTATCTTCAACAAGTGTCTTCTATATCCCCAAGCCAACCAAAGCTTAGTGAAATTATTTAGTACATGGAAACTGAAAGAAGTCCATTTACACATACTTAACATATTAGAACGAAAAATGCGAGCAAGGAATAACAATATTCTTAAGTATTTAATAAACATAGAAAAATACAGAACAAGAGGTAAAATAAAATACAGAACAAGAGCCTAAAATAAAAGAAAAGAGCTTAAAATACTGCAGCTAAATATAAAATTTGATATAAATAATCTGATACTTTATCATAAATTCCTGTCATCATCATCATCATCGTTTAACGTCCGCTTTCCATGCTAGCATGGGTTGGACGATTTTGACTGAGGGCTGGCGAACCAGACGGCCGCACCAGGCTCCAGTCTTGATCTGGCAGGGTTTCTACAGCTGGATGCCCTTCTTAATGCCAACCACTCTGAAAGTGTAGTGGGTGCATTTTATGTGCCACCAGCACGGGGCCAGTCAGGCAGTACTGGCAATGACCTCGCTCGAATCTTTTTACACATGCCACCGGCACAGGTGCCAGTAAGGTGACGTTGGTAATGATCACGCTTGAATGGTGCCCTTTTACATGCCACTGGCACGGAGCTAGTTGGTTGCTCTGGCAACGATCATGCTCAGATGGTGCTCTTGGAACCCTACTAGCACGGGCACAAGTGCCAGTAAAGTGACGCTGGTAACGATCCCACTTGAATGGTGCCCTTTTATATATCAAATAAAAATTGTCATTACTAGGTGAGAGTTGTTTGCTCCCTTGTTTGCACTATATTGGACACAGATATTGTGTCATTAACCAGCTAGAGGTGTCCTCCAGGGGTTAAAAAGAGTAGTAACATTGTTCTATGCAGAACAACCACTTTGGGGTGGTAACAGCCATTACATATCAGTAGAGTTACTACTTACATCTCTTATAGAGATTTTAGAACTAGCAACTTTGCTTGTTGAAACAGATTCATTTTTGTTTATTTCCTCCACCTTAGCAAAGGCAGAGGTATTGTTTGCAGTTGTGTTTGTTTTTTTGACTGTGGACAAGATATCTCAAGAACCACTGGATGGATTCGAATGAGACTTTTAGGATGTTTGGCCTTGTGACTGGCACAAACTGATTTTATTTTCGGATCGATCCAGTACCAGACAAGGATCCTGGATTATTTTTCCTATTTTTATTTTTTTACTTAATTTTTGAGAATGGTTGGGTTCATTTTTAGTATTCTCGTTTGTGAGAGCAGGTGAGTTTATTTCAGATATTCTCATTTTAATCATTCCTGGTTAATCATTGAGAAGATGTTGATGTTCCCTTGGTGGAGGTTTGCACTCTCTGAGTGCTCTTATGTATTATTAATACAGTGTGATAAAGATGATCTTTATTTTCTTTCAGTATGATTAACTCTGTGAAAGCGCATGGCTCAGTGGTTAGAGTGTCAAGCTTACGATTGTGAGGTTGTGAGTTCGATTCCTGGATCGGGCTGCATGTTGTGTTCTTGAGCAAGACATTTTATTTCACGTTGCTCCAGTTTATTCAGCTGTAGAAATGAGTTGTGATGTCACAGGTGCCAAGCCGTATCGGCCTTTGCCTTTCCCTGGGATGACATCAGTAGTGTGGAGAGGGGAGGCTGGTATGCATGGGCGACGGCTGGCCTTCCATAAACAACCTTGCCCGGACTTGTACCTGGGAGGGTAACTTTCTAGGTGCAATCTCATGGTCATTCATGACCGAAGGAGGTCTCCCATGATTAACTCTATGATATCTGCATTTATTTGAGAGAAACTTAGATTTACCTAACAGTAAAATGAACTGACAAACAGTTAACTAACTAAAAATTAATATTTTAAAAGTAAATAAAATAATTTTGCCAAAAATAAAACAAAGTATACATTTGATTACTTAAATAGGCTTAAATTTTACCATAGTAAAAAATTTGTAAAAAATTATAGATAAAAAAATTTTAATTATTAATGTTACAAAATACTATGGCAGTTATCACTTTACTTTACTATGGCAGTTATCACTTTAAATTAAAATAATTTAAAATTTATTTGCAGTTAAGCTTAGCAATAGTAAAATAATTTGGGTGAAAGATAATTGATCAGTATTGAATAGCTTGGCTTATATGAATATTTTATTTAACTGGCAACCCATTCAAATTTTATTTTAGCAGCAATATTTTAAACTCTTTCCTCTTATTTCAGGCTTCTTGACCTGTAATTTTATGTGTTTATTAAATACTTAAGAATATTGTTATCCCTTGCTTGAATTTTTCATTCTAGTCCCCTGTTTTTTACAGGTGATGCAGAAAAATTAATAATTTTTATTCTAATAATAAATTTAGCCTTCTTTGTCATATTATTTCATTTCTTATTGATGCCTATTCATTTTTGTTAAAAATTCTAAAATGAATATTATGAAATCTGCCTATTTAGAATAAATTTTTTAATAGGTGTAGGAGTGGCTGTGTGGTGAGTAGCTTGCTTACGAACCACATGGTTCTGGGTTCAGTCCCACTGCATGGCACCTTGGGCAAGTGTCTTCTACTATAGCCTTGGGCCGACCAAAGCCTTGTGAGTGGATTTAATAGACAGAAACTGAAAGAAGCCCATCGTATATATATATGTCTGTGTGTGTATATATTTGTGTGTTTGTGTTTGTCCCCCCAACATCGCTTGACAACCAATGCTGGTGTGTTTACATCCCCGTAACTTAGTGATTCGGCAAAAGTGACCGATAGATTAAGTACTAGGCTTACAAAGAATAAGTCCTGGGGTTGATTTGCTTGACTAAAGGTGGTGTTCCAGCATTGCCACAGTCAAATGACTGAAACAAGTAAAAGAAATAAAAAAGAGAGCAATAATAAAATATATAAAGCACTAGTTATGAGCAATGAGGAGCCAAAGGAATTAGGAGAGCAGGACAACTAAAAAACAAAACAATTATAGACTGGATTTTCTGTTTGCCTTTTATTGAAAAGTTGTCATTTAAATATCTTTGTAATTGCAAGTAAGACAAATATTTACAAATGACAATTATTGAAGGCTGCATAACTTTTTTCTCTTTAATATACTTTTATGGAGTTAGTAAGAAAAGATACAGCTGGTGGACATCTTTCATTTGAACTCAAATAAGGTGTAGTTTGCTTTTCAAATTGCTGACATATGTTGAGTTAAAGTTCATCTTAGGCATTACTTACCAATTTTTTGGTTACTTAAGGCTACACAACTTTTTTCTATCTAATATCTTTTAACAAGGTCTTCACCAGAAGATTCTACTCATTTAGATCTTTTAAAAGGGTGTAATTAAAGTAGAGTTTACTTTTTACATATTTAAAATATTTTGAGTCAAAGTCAATATTAGGCATTACATACCAATATGTTGGCTACTTAAAGCTACATACTTTTTTTTTTATCTAATATCTTTTAATGAGATCTTCACCAGAAGATTCTACTCATCGAGATCTTTTAACAGGATATAATTAAAATATAGTTTTTCTTTTAAATAACTGAGAAATTACAAATCAAAGTAAATATTAGGCCCTACATTTTTTATCATAACTTTTTTCTGCTGAACCAAATTTCGATCATTTTATTTCAAAATGTAGCTTACCACTGGTCCATCATAGTGCAAAAAACCGAATTAAGATTGAGCTAAGAATGAATGAGTGGTAAAGCATTAAATTGGCCACAAGCGAGCAAAAGGTGACCTTAAGAATATTATTCACACACTACTATGTGTGAATGATATGCCCCATGTATTTGCCAGTAGGCTGCAATATGGTGTGGTGAAGATTACTCTCTCAAAGCACTGAGTGTTAAAACACTTGAAAGTCATGGACAGGTAAGACAACTTGCCCCAAATCTTATTTAGGAGTGATAGACATCGATGTTTCATGACTTTTGGAAACATTTTTTCATGCTTAGAGTTGCTGAAGCATGGAACAAACTGCTGGCATCAGTTGCTAGTTGCCGGAGCACTGCATCCTTCAAAACTTCCATGCTTCCTGAGATTCACCAACACTACACCTGATTTTCTCCCCTCCATACACACGCAAGCATGTATCTGACTCATACACTGTTCACTTTCCAGACATTTGTACATTACTGCATATGCTTTATACGCACTTTTGACAAGTTGTGGTGCACCTGAGCACTGTATACAATAATTTCATTATTATCTTATTATTATCATTTTGGTGGCTTATTAACATCATGTACCTGAACCGAATCAGAGGTGAATAGGCCACCAGTCCGCAACTTATATGCATATAGTGTGAAAACTATGTGCTGGTATGCCTGGACAATGCATATGTAAAAATAAGTTCAAATATAAAATAGAAGTAGTGCTAGGGTAATAAACATTATCGACCACATGTACTTAACATATATGATTTGTGTATTTGCCAGTCAACCATGATTCAGTGTGGGTACATCATTACATGATGGGTAAAATGCTTAGCAGTATTTCATCCATCCTTAAGTTCTAAATTTAAATTCTCTTGAGGATGACTTTGCCTTTCACCCTTTTAGGGTCTATAAAATAAGTACCAGCTAAGTATTGAGGTTGATGTAATTGACTTAACGAAGTATGAGTATAAGAAGTATGAGGTATGAGTATAAGAACTGCATCCTTCTGCCAACCCATATTGAGCCAATATGGCAGAGTAGGCTCATCAAACCAGTACAATCTCAAGCTCAAATTTATGGCCTCCACATTAGAATGTGGTTGGTGGAGAGAACATGCTGAGACCTCCATTCTGCAGTGGACTGAACAATCCAATATATAAATATATACACATAACCTTTCCATGAGCCAATCATATCTATCACAATCAATTACTAAAGTCACTTCTTATTTCTTTATTGCCCACAAAGAGCTAAACATAGAGAGGACAAACAAGGACAGACAAAGGGTTTAAGTCGATTACATCGACCCCAGTGCATAACTGGTACTTAATTTATCAACCCCAAAAGGATGAAAGACAAAGTCGACCTCGGCAGAATTTGAACTTAGAACGTAACGGCAGACGAAATACCTATTTCTTTACTACCCACAAGGGGCTAAACACAGAGGACAAACAAGGACATATATAGGTATTAAGTCGATTACATCGACCCCAGTGCGTAACTGGTATTTAATTTATCGACCCCGAAAGGATGAAAGGCAAAGTTGACCTCAGCAGAATTTGAACGTAGAACGTAATGGCAGACAAAATACGGCTATGCATTTAGCCCGGTGTGCTAACGATTCTGCCAGCTCACCATAGAAGTCACTTCTATCCCATCTCTAAACATTGCTGCTCACATTCTTATAAAACTTCCTTCTGTGGGTGTCTCTGCCCACTTATCCAGAACAATCCTCTGTATCATTTTACCTATATTCACCCCTTCTACACCTTGAGGTACCACCATCATCTCCACTCTCTTCATTTCTATCAGATAATTGAAAATAATTGGTAATGTGTATCACATATGAGACATGGATACCAGGGAAATATGTCTTGTGCATTACATGGGATACACAGAACAAGCCTAGTATTAATTAGCTATTACTCGGTTGTAACTCTGCCCAGATGGAGAACTAACCAGGACTTCTCAACAGCAACCACAATCATTATTTTGAGAAGCATCATTGAGTAAAGCCAATCTTGCACCTTGGTTTTAACCCTTTACTTTTTAAAACAAATTCTCAGTAGTAACGTCAATAAAGTTTAAAGGAAAAGCATGAAATTCACATCATTTCATTTCATTTAATTTTTCTAGCAAATAATTTAAAACGAAAATGTAAGATAATTAGTCACTTACTGCTCATTTCACTGAAATTTCCACTTTGAGTTTAATAGAAAAACATGTTGCACTTGTATTTTAAAAGCAGATGGTGTTTGCATAATTTTTTTATATCATGCTTACATCTGTCAGCACAGTGAAATATAGCAGCCTTCAAATTGATATGTTTTTCACGTTTTAACTGTATGCATTTTATTAAAGTAGTTCGTTGAAATAGTTGTAATTCAGTAATTAATTAACATTTTATGAAAGACATTCATCATCAGAGAGAATTTAGGGAACCATTACATATTAATTTAGGCATAATTTTATGGTTTTTATTTTAAATATCTGCAAGATGGTTCCAGTTGAATATAAAATTGGTTTTAATAGATTTATGTTCAATTTTCACCGTATTTTACATGTGAATAGACTTTCAATGAAATTCATCAATTTCTCAAACAAGAATTATGATACAAGAATTATGAAAATGTTCAAGCTTTGACGGTAGAATAAGAAAAGCAATAAATGAATAAATAAATTGATGTATTAATAAAAAAGAAGTTTAAGCATTTAAAATGATTTTCATTTTCTATTTTTTTAAATTAAAATAGAATTTTACTTTTAACATTCTTTCTTTTACTTGCTTTAGACACTGGACTGCAGCCATGCTGGGGCACCACCTTAAAGGGCTTTAGTTTAGCAAAATGATCCCAGTACTTATTTTTAAGTCTGGTACTTATTCTATCAGTCATTTCTGCTGAACTGTCAAGTTACAGGGATGTAAACAAACCAACACCGGTTGTGAAGCATGGAGGGCAAGAACAAATACAAACACAAAGACACACACATGCACACACGTTTATACATTCACACACACACACAATAGGCCACCACACAGTTTCCATATACCAAATTCACTTACAAGGCATTGTTTGGCTCTGAACCATAGTAGAAGATACCAGTGGAAGGTGGTGAACTGGCAAAGTCATTAGAATATTTGATAAATCACCTTGCAGCATTTATTTCAATTTTCTGCACCCTGAGTTCAATTCCACTGAAGTTAACTTTGCCTTTCACCTTCTCAAGGTTCATAAAAACAGCATAACCCAGAGTGGTGAGTTGGCAGAACAGTTAGAAAGTCAGGCAAGATGCCGTGCAGTATCCATACTGGATCTTTGTGTTCTGATGGCGATGATTATGACAGCACTGGTGCCAAGCTGTCTCAGCATTTCCCTTTGATAAATATCAGTAGTATGAAGATGAGAGACTACCATGTATGGGCAATTGCTAGTCTCTCAAAATAAATCATGTCCATGTCTATACATACATTAACAGATGCAAGGCCAATCTTATAGAGTCTAATAGGCCCTATTAGGAACCCCTAGAGCTTTGGTGTTGGAGAAGACTTTTACGGATTCCATGGACAGCGAGGCTCACCAATGGAGAAGTTCTTAAGCAGATAAGGCTGAAAATGTCGCTAGAAGCGAGGATCACCAAGCATAGATTGGCATATTTTGGTCATATTATGCAGAGAAAATCCCCTGGAGAAGGACATCATGCTCGGAATGGTCAGTGGCAAGAGAAGAAGAGGCCAACCAAGAACCCGCTGGCTTGACACCTTCACAAGTGACACAGGAATGGCCATAGCCAGTCTGAAAGAAACGGCTCAGGATAGAACTGATTGGAGGTCACTGATCCAACGAGTGACCGAGAGTCGACTTCGACTGAGTGGTTAGAAGAAGAAGAATTTTGTAAAACTCTATTTTTTTTTAACAGTGGATATGACATGTATTTAATCATTGTCATTTGTACCAAGTTTGACAGTCGTTAACTCTAATGTTTTGTCCTGACAATTCTTTGTTTTACAACATTGGAGAATTACATCATCACTTTTCAAAATACAATTCATAGTGTCTGATTATATTGTGAGTTTTCTCTTATAAATCAATTTTTGTGAACCCATGGATAGATAAAAAATTCGTGCTGTTTATGAATATGAGTTCTCTCATGGAACCAATGCATTCCAGACAGCTCGGAACATCAGTGAAGTGTTTAGTGAAGATGTGGCGAATGAGTACACTGTATGTCGATGTTTTGAAAAGTACCACATGAACTGAACGAGCATCAATTACATGTCATCTTGAAACTTGCTGTTCTTCACTTTCATAGCATAAAAGCAGACCATTTTTGCATCATATTGTTACATGTGATGAAAAATGGATTCTTTTCAATAATAGCAAGTGTTCTGCATGGTGGTTGGATAGAGACAAAGTGTCAAAACACAATCCAAAAAAGAATATTCACCAAAAAAAGCTAATGGTGTCTGACTGGTGGTCCAGTGCTGGTGTCATCCACTACAGCTTCATGAGATCTAGTAAGTCAATAACAGTAGATGTATACACCAAGCAATTGCATGAAATGATGAGTGAACTTGCAATTAAACAACCGAGATTGGTGAATACAGACAGGTCAATTTTCTTGCAAGATAATGCTTGACTACATGTTGCACAAAGAATGCTACTCAAGTTACAGGAACTGAACTTGGAAGTACTATGTCATCCACCATATTCACCAGACCTTACACCAACTGACCATCACATTTTCCAGGTATTAGACAACTTTTTGCAAGGAAAAACTTCAAATTTGCAGAAAATGTGAAAACAGCCTTTCATAATTTCATTACCTCTTGCTCTCCAGAATTCTTTACTGCTAACATAAATGAGCTACTGATAAAATGGCAAAAACTGAGTTGGTAATTTAGGTGCATACTTTGATTAACTGCATTGCTTTTTGTTGAGATAAAGATAGATGCAAATAGGTCAGACACCATATTGAAAGACTTTGGACAAAAATCATGCCTCCTCATTGATATGACTGTCCCAATCGATATAAACGTATCTGTCAAGATCTACCAAAAACTGAGCAAATATAAAGATCTTGAAGTAGAAATCAGCAAAATGTGGAACCTGAAAACTAAAACAATACCTGTTGTCATAGATACCCTGAGAATGATAGCAAAAGGGGCTGATTGCTATCTAGCTCAGATACCAGGAAACCCCAAAATAGCAGAAATTCAAAAGATAGTGATCATGGGAACTGCTCATATCCTACGCAAAATACTTTCTATGTAATCTCAAGTTTTAAAACAAACATAATTTTCCTATGGTTTCTTAGACATTCACTAGCACAACACTAAGTACAAAACCAAACATATGGCACCCTAGGCGTAACACCAACATGAACTTCCAACTTGTCTCTTGAGGTCTCTGGGTGAGACTTGGAGCCAACTTGTACAAGTGTAAAGCAAAAGTCAAACATAGAATAATAATAATAATAATTTATCTTGGTATAAAAGGTGGGCTACAGCAAATATTCTGCTCAATACCACAGATTTATTAGTCAGTTGTTTGACCATAACCAATTGAGCATGTCCCTTAGTGGCTGATAAAAGTGAAAAAAAAATAATGACAAGGACAGTAACAATAACAGTAGCATCCAGTCTCTGTGATCATGGATTCTTTAATGGAATTTGATAATTTTGAATATAAAAAGAAGATAAATCTAGAAATTTTATTTGACAGATCTTTAAATTTATTTAAAAAAAAAAATTATTGCTCCTCGGGTTTCCAGTTCAAAATTTCATCTCTCGATATATATGTTTCGGCTGATCTTCTCATTCCTTCATTGCCTGTGAAAATACAATAGAGTGCTTTAATTTTTGATATGTTCTGGTATTTTTCATTTAAATGTTGGGGAAACTCAGGTAACATATTAGATCATAGGGACACCAGATAAAAACTTAATCTTTGTGCTTGAGGAGACCTATTGAGTCAAGTTCATCAATATCAAAATAAAAATCAAATGGAAATTGTTGTTGTGATATCTGTGCCGGTGGCACATAAAAAGCACCATCTGAACGTGGCTGATGGCAACGCCGCCTTGACTGGCTTCTGTGCTGGTGGCACGTAAAAAGCACCCACTACATTCACGGAGTGGTTGGTATTAGGAAGGGTATCCATCTGTAGAAACACTGCCAGATCAGACTGGAGCCTGGTGCAGCCTCTTGGCTTCCCAGAGCCTGGTCAAACCGTCCAACCCATGCTAGCATTGAAAACAGACGTTAAATGATGATGATGATGTTAGAAATATAGACTTGACATATATATACATATATACGACGGGCTTCTTTCAGTTTCCGTCTACCAAATCCACCCACATGGTTTTGGTAGACCTGAGGCTATAGTAGAAGACACTTGCCCACGGTGCCATGCAGTGGGACTGAACCCAGAACCATGTGGTTGGTAAGCAAGCTACTTACCACACAGCCACTCCTGCACCAATGAAAAATTATTATTTTATAAAATTTACTATTACATAATTTATACATACAGCAATGATCTTTTAATTTGTCACTTTCATTTAATTTTGTGTCTGTTGGAGGTCTATTTGACACTGAATTCTGAAAATTCTGGTTTCCTGCTGCTTTTCCTTCAGGTTCAGTTGGACTTTCAAGAATTAACCTTCATAAATTAAAACAGAATGTTAAAGTTAATTAATTCATTTACTAAGAAATAAATTTGTAGAAAATCAAAGGATGTTCACAGACATAATGATGATAATAGCTGATGTATAGTTTCACATTTTCCCCCTTATGCTATTAGAAGTAAACCTCTTTCAGTTTTATCTGTTTTACTGGTACGATAATTCAAAGGTAGTTAGGACATGGTTTATCAGCGCTACAACATCAATCAAATTTAAGTTTACCTAAATGTGTTGTAGAAAATGCATATACATGCTTGTGCTTTACAAAGTCAATTAAATAATATACTTGTTAGGTTGAATGTGTATAAGAAGAAAATGACAAAACAAAAAAAAACAGAGATAATATATATATAAGTTGAATAATATATATAATATATATATAAGTTGAATGTTATTATATATATAATATATATATAAGTTGAATGTTATTATATATATAATATATATATAAGTTGAATGTTATTATATATATAGTATATATATATAAGTTGAATGTTTCGAATGGCAGTACCCCAGATTGGCCACAGCCCGTGAGCTGAAACTAGATAAAATAAAAAAAATAAAATAGATAAAAGATATATATTATAAACTGATAGAAATTAAGATTCCCCAATGATTTTACATCCAGCACAATGTTTCTTGTGATTTTAGGCAGTCAAAAAGAGAGCTGAGTCAAAAAGATTAAAGCCATGAAAGAGCTAAAATGGCAGACAGATGACTATTCTGCTATTGGTCAAATGAAACACATGACAAAACAGTGAAACAGTAAAATGTCCCCTGAATGTGGTCACTGTTAGAATTTATTACTATATTTTCTGAAATGCATTCAATTTTTTTGAAAATTTTAATTCATTAACCCTTTTAATACCAAACTGTTTAAGACTGCCTCTGCTCATAAGATACAAAACTCCTAATTCTTAATTTAAATTAATGCCTTCCATCATCATCACCACCAACACCACCACCACCACCATCATCATCATTTAATATTTGTTTTCCATGCTGGCATGGGTTGAATAGCTTGACATGAACTGACAGGACCAGGGCCTGCACACCAGGTTCAATAATCTGCTTTTACTGGGCTTTACAGCTGGATGGCCCTCCAAAAGCCAATTACTTTACAAAGTGTACTGGCTCCATTTTATGTAACACCAACATCAATGCTTTTTACATGGCACCAGACCCAACACTGGTGCTTTTTACATAGCACTTTGGTCTTAGGATACCAATACCGCTGTGGTGGGTTGGTCTTCTTGAGTACAGCAATGTGCCACATATCTCAGTCCTTTGTCATTTCCTGTGTAAGGCTCAAAATTTTGAGATCAGTCTTCAAAACTTTGTCCTATGTCTTCCTGGGTCTCCCTCTCCCACAACTTCCCTCCACTTAAGTGATTAGCCCTTGTTTATGTAACTGCCCTCATCTATCCATTTCATGTGACCAAACCAGCACAGTCTCCTCTCTTGTGCACTGCATATGATTCTGCTTAGGCCTAACTTTTCTCTCAGTACACTAGCACTCTTCTGTACATGTACACTGGCATTGCACATCCAGCATATATATATATATATATACATATATATATATATATATATATTCTTTTACTCTTTTACTTGTTTCAGTCATTTGACTGTGGCCATGCTGGAGCACCGCCTTTAGTCGAGCAAATCGACCCCAGGACTTATTCTTTGTAAGCCCAGTACTTATTCTATCAGTCTCTTTTGCCGAACCGCTAAGTGATGGGACGTAAACACACCAGCATCGGTTGTCAAGCAATGCTAGAGGGACAAACATATACACATACATATATATATATATATATATATATATATATATATATATATATATATATACAACAGGCTTCTTTCAGTTTCCGTCTATCAAATCCACTCACAAGGCTTTGGTCGGCCTGAGGCTATAGCAGAAGACACTTGCCCAAGATGCCATGCAGTGGGACTGACCCCGCAACCATGTGGTTGGTAAGCAAGCTACTTACCACACAATCTGAAATGTACAGTATTATATATCCATTATGACCAATTTTACCAATCAGTTTTGTGCTAGGGATTCAACAGAGTGTTAAGTAACAATCCGATTATGTAACTCTGCACTCATCAGAGGTAGATGATATTGAATGAAATATGGCAACTGCTCTCTTATCTATTTCTTATATATATATAAGAAATATATATAATACATATGTATATAAGAAATTGAGATGGCAAAGGAATAAATAGTTATCATATGAACTTCATTAGCTTACATCTGTTTCTGCTATAAGATGCAGTGAACTGATGGCTGAGTGCTGAGAGCACTGCTTCTTATAGCAGAATCAGATGCAAGCTAATTAAGGTCATTGTTTATTTCTTTGTCATCTCAACTTCTAATTACCACTCTGTACACAGGTGACACTTCATTTTGAAGCATATGTATTCTGAGTTCTACACTAGGTTGTTAGTATCGCCATACCTAAATGAAATATTAAAATATGTGTGCGCACATGTGTGTGTGTGTGCATACATGTGTGTGTGTGTATGTGTGTGTTTGCATGCATGTGTGTGTGTGCATGCGCATGTGTGCATGCGCATGTGTGTTTGCATGCATGCATGTGTATGTGTGTTTGTGTGTGTGTGTGCATGTGTGTGTGCGTGCATGCATGCATGTGTGTGTGTGCATGCATGCATGCATGTGTGGTGGTGTGTGTGTGTGTGTGCATATGAAAATATGCTTTAGTATGCCTTGCAGAGTATTACAAGATGTTCAAACCAGAGATATTTATTATCTCTGAGGAAGAAAATCAGATAATAAAATACCAAATTGTAATTATAATGAATATGTGAGATTTGCACAAAACATTTGAGCACGATTGCTTTAACATATATACAGGAGTGCATGGTGATTTATGCATGTAGTAAGCTGTTAATGAGAAAGGAATTAGTAAATAAAAATTTATACTAATTTATACTAATTAAAAAATTTATACTAATTAAAACTGCTTAACTTTAATTTTAATATTCACCAAACTTTGGACTCACAGAAGCAGTGACAAGTGACTGAGACCTTTGGCAAAATTCCGTGCTTGAGAAGACTTGTCAAGCCAAGTGAGATCATAGACATGGCTAATGCTAGTGTTTCATAACTGGCATGTAAGAAGTGGCACTTAAGAAGCATCCACTACACTCTTGGAGTGGTTGGCATTAGGAAGGGCATTCAGATGCAGAAACCATGCCAAATGAGATTGGAACCTGGTGTAGCTCCCCAGTTTACCAGTTTTCAGCCCAACTGTCCAACCCATGCCAGCATGGAAGACGGATCATCATCATCATCATCATCATCGTTTAACGTACGTTCTCCATGCTAG
This sequence comes from Octopus sinensis, assembly GCF_006345805.1. Classification (NCBI taxonomy): domain Eukaryota; kingdom Metazoa; phylum Mollusca; class Cephalopoda; order Octopoda; family Octopodidae; genus Octopus; species Octopus sinensis. The sequence goes on along the minus strand of NC_043001.1, from coordinate 30,260,210 downwards.
CATGGGTTGCACGGTTCGACCGGGGATCTGGGAAGCCAGAAGGCTGCATCAGGCTCCAGTCTTATCTGGCAGTGTTTCTACAGCTGGATGCCCTTCCTAATGCCAACCACTCCGTGAGTGTAGTGGGTGCTTTTTACAGGCGAGGCTGGCAATGGCCACGGTCGGATTGGTGCATTTTATGTGCCACCGGCATGGAAGCCAGTCGAGGCAGCACTGGCATCGGCCACGATTCGGATGGTGCTTTTTACGTGCCACCGGCACGGAAGCCAGTCGAGGCGGCGCTGGCATCGGCCACGATTTGGATAGTGCTTTTTACGTACCACCAGTCCAGGGGTCCTGGCAACTGCCGGGTGCCAGTCATAGGATTGGTTCAATTTTGATTCTGATTTCGATTTCGATTTCACTTGCCCCAACAGGTTTTCGCAATGATGATGATGATAACTAATGAACTGTTAGCTATTTAATTAGCCACAGTCAGAGATTTTGCTGGATAGAAACTATTTAGAGATTATTTGATATTTCTTGAAATTTTAAATGCTTATTTGAAGCATTTAAACAGGTGTAGTAAACTAAAAGGGTTACCTGTCTACTTTTGAAGATCTTTTCCTGTTTTCTTGATTAATATTATTGGAAAATGTTATATCTTTAACTGCTGTGTTCTCTCTTATAGGTGGCAGAGTTGTTATTTGGTGATGCTCTCTGCCATTCACATTTTGAACATTAACACTGTTATTTGTTTGGCTAAGAACAGCTGCTTTTATCAAGTTGCTCACCAAATTTTTCTCTGGAACATAAAATTTAATTAAACAATTTATTTAATATGGTTAATATCAAGTAATACAGAAGCAGTCCCAGTCAAAGAACCCAACAATTGCTTTATATCTGTTGTTAGACAATGCATGATGTCCATAGTAAAGACACTTAGATTTTTATATATTAGTTTGCATAACCATAACTGAATCCAGCACAATATCCCACAAATCTTTTATTTCGATTTTACATTCATATTTGTATTACAAAGTATGACTTCATAATATAAATATCCTTGTGTTAATTATTAGTGACATCTGTGGTTGCTTCAGGTAAAAATAAATCCAGGGCACTGATTATTAGGCGCAGGAGTGGCTGTGTGGTTAGTACCTTGCTTACCAACCACATGGTTCTGGGTTCAGTCCTACTGCTTGGCACCTTGGGCAAGTGTCTTCTACTATAGCCTCGGTCCAACCAAAGCCTAGTGAGTGGATTTGGTAGACGGAAACTGAAAGAAGCCTGTCGTATATATGTATATATATGTGTGTGTGTATTTGTGTGTCTGTGTTTGTTCCCCCAACATCGCTTGACAACCGATGCTGGTGTGTTTACGTCCCCGTAACTTAGCGGTTCGGCAAAAGAGACCGATAGAATAAGTACTAGGCTTCCAAAGAATAAGTCTTGGGGTCGATTTGCTCGACTAAAGGCGGTGCTCCAGCATGGCCGCAGTCATATGACTGAAACAAGTAAAAGAGTAAAAGAGTAAACCATAAAACAAAACAGAACCTGGTTAGATTTACCAACTTTCTATAAGTAAAGTGTCGTCTGTTATTTCATGGTACTTAGGGGAAATGAATTACTATTGAGTTAGCTTATTTGTAGGTGTATAAGATGCACTTTTTGTTATTTTTAAATGTATAAAAAAATTGTCTGGTGTGTAATGTGGTTGTATTACATATAGGAGACCAAGTGTTGTACTCTAGAGAGCTGGATAAGCATAAGTTTGCTCAGTACAATAATTGTTACAAACAATAAAATATTGAAAATGAGCCAAAATATTATAGTCTACGAATATAGACTTACAAAATGTTGCTATGGTACATTGATAGTTATGTGCTCAAGTGACATCATCTCGTTATACCTACCCCAGGATATATAACCCACTCCTGATATAAGTCTTACATCATTTAATTAATTATTTTTTTTTTTGTTTGTTTTATTGTTTTACTTGTTTCAGTCATTTGACTGCGGCCATGCTGGAGCACCGTCTTTAGTCAAGCAAATCGACCCCGGGACTTATTCTTTGTAAGCCCAGTACTTATTCTATCGGTCTCTTTTGCCGAACCGCTAAGTGACGGGGACGTAAACACACCAGGATCGGTTGTCAAGCAATGCTAGGGGGACAAACACACACATATATATATATATACATATATACGACAGGCTTCTTTCAGTTTCCGTCTACCAAATCCACTCACAAGGCATTGGTTGGCCCGGGGCTATAGCAGAAGACACTTGCCCAAGATGCCACGCAGTGGGACTGAACCCGGAACCATGTGGTTGGTTAGCAAGCTGCTTACCACACAGCCACTCCTGCGCCTATATTTATTGCATCAACTTTAAGAAACTTTTTTTAATTATCTAAATGGAAATTCTTCAAGAAAGATGAAAGGAATGTTTAATTTTCGTCTGTCTGTAATGAGTAAATGACAACAAAATCATAGCAGTGGTGTAGCACTCTAGTGGTCAATTGCAGTCACACAGAACACCATAGTCAAAAATACAAGTTTTATATCTTGTATGGCAATTCTGTTGACCAAACTATAAGCAAATATGTGGTTGAACTGAAAGATAAGTTGAAATATAGTGCTAGTATAATGTAGTTTGTGAAAGTGCAGCAAAACATGACAGAGCTTGTCTATAAAGTAAATAATTTTCCTTTTGGATTCAGTGGATTCAGTACAGAATATAGGAGAATATACTGGGCTCATCCAGTATATATATATATATATAGGCGCAGGAGTAGCTGTGTGATAAGTAGCTTGTTTACCAACCACATGGTTCCAGGTTCAGTCCCACTGCAAGGCACCTTGGGCAAGTGTCTTCTACTATGGCCTCGGGCTGACCAAAGCCTTGTGAGTGGATTTGGTAGATGGAAACTGAAAGAAGCCCGTCGTATATATGTATATATATATATATATATATATATATATATAATATAATTCGAGACAAAACCACTATTTTGCAAATCAAACAAGGATTTTTCCCTGTAAATTTGGATTTATTCCCTAATATTTATTATTATATATATATATATATATATATATAAAAATATATAATATATATATATATATATATATATATATATGCGTGTGTGTGTTCATGTGTCTGTGTTTGTCCCCCTAGCATTGCTTGACAATCGATGCTGGTGTGTTTATGTCCCTGTTACTTAGCGGTTCGGCAAAAGAGACCGATAGAATAAGTACTGGGCTTACAAAAGAATAAGTCCCGGGGTCGAGTTGCACGATTAAAGGCGGTGCTCCAGCATGGCCGCAGTCAAATGACTGAAACAAGTAAAAGAGTATATATATATATATTATCTGAAATGTACAGTATTATATATATAACAGTGTAAATGTTTAAAATGTGAATGGCAGAGCTGCCAAAAGTTAGCGAGAACATCATGCAAAGATGGCTGCAATTATCTGGTCTCTGTGTGTGCCACCCTGAACTGCAGACATCTAAATTAGTTTTGTGGAACCCACTTCATAGTTATGTAAGAAGAGGAAAGCATCATCACACATCAACCTGATTGCAAACACTGGCCTGGAATGTATTCAGGACCTTGAGGCAGTGATGTTGGAGCAAGATGTGTGGCAGGTGGACTTTGTTGCCATGGCCCAAGTTGGTACCTGACCTGCTGCTGAATGCTCCTGCTGAGACCCCCTTCGGTCATGACTGACCATGGGATTTCACCTAGAAAGTTACCCTCCCAGGTACAAGTCCGGGCAAGGTTGTTTATGGAGGACCAGCAGTCGCCCATGCATACTGGTCTCCCTGCTCCACGCAACCAGTCTCATCCAAGGGAAAGGTAAAGGGGTTGATACAGTTTGGTACCTTTGACGTCGCAACTCATTTCTACAGCTGAGTGAACTGGAGCAACTTGAAATAAAGTGTCTTGCTCAAGAACACAACACGCAGCCCGGTCCAGGATTCGAACTCACGACCTCACGATCATAAGCTCGATGCTCAAACCACTGAGCCATGTGCCTTCACCTGACCATAAGAATAATAAATAAGGTGTATAGCTTAGCGGTTAGGGTATTCAGCTCATGATCATAAGGCCATCAGTATTATTTCCAGTGGTGCGTTGTGCCCTAGAGCAAGACACTCTATTTCATGTTGCTCCAGTCCACTCAGCTGGCAAAAATGAGGTGTACCTGTGATTCAAAGGACCAGCCTTGACACATTCTGTGTCACACTGAATCTCCCTCAGAACAATGTTAAGGGTACACATATCCAGGCAGGGCTCAGCAACTTGCACATTAATTTCACAAACAAGCTGTTCTTTTGATCAGATCAGCCAGAACACTGATTCTTGTAACTGATGGAATGCCAGAAAAATAAAGTTTAAATATGAGAAGTTTATGGTATCATACTTATTCCTATATATTGTCACAGCATTGCATTTACATGCACAGAATCATACATTTTCCCTGACAAAACTATTCTAAAATATCTTTCAATAAGTATATGATGAAACATACTAAATTTGTTTTTTCCACAAAGTATACTTGTAAAACAGAAGTGTGTCTTATGTGAGAATGCATCTTATACACTGACAAATACTGCATTTATTTATTTAATTTATTTTATATTGCCTTACTGGCACTTGTGCTGGTGCTACATGAAAAAACATTCAAGCGAGGTCGTTGCCAGTGATGCTGGACTGGCTCCTGTGCAGGTGGCATGTAAAAAACACCATTTGAGTGTGGCCGTTGCCAGTACCGCCTGATTGGCCCTCGTGCCTGTGGCATGTAAAAGCACCCACTACACTCTTGGAGTGGTTGGCGTTAGGAAGGGCATCCAGCTGTAGGAACTCTGCCAGATCAAATTGGAGCCTGATGCAGCCATCTGGTTCACCAGACCTCAGTCAAATCGTCCAACTCATGCTAGCATGGAAAGCGGACGTTAAAAGATGTTGATGATGATCATGATGATGATGATGATGATGATGATTGCCCTCTAGAAAGGCAATAATTCTGAATAGAAACTGTTTTGGACTGTGTCAGCATGTCCAATCCATGATAGCATGGAAGTAAAATAATAATAATGTTAATGATGATGATGTACATGTGTGAGCATGTGTATGAATATGTATACGCATGTATATATACATATATATGAATTATTTACTGTCTAAAATAGCATAACTTTATAGCTTGAATAATAGAGTTGATTTTTATACCTCTATCACTGGCACATATTAACCATCCTTGAATAGCATCCATATCACTGGTCTGAAGAATCTGACATAATATAGATAACACCTGATTAAAGAGAAAAAAGAAGCATATTAATATTTAGATTTAGATTTAATTGAGCAATGGAAGTGATGGCTAATAAAATTGACCATCACATCACCATATTCTATTTTCTTATTTTTCATGAGTTCAGAGATGGATAAGGCTGCAGCCTTTACCTTGTTTCTAAGTGTATGAATGACAAAGATTACAACACTCTCCCACCACCCTGAATGAGATGACATTCTGTCACAGACATTACCATATTAATTCTTCTTTATTAAAACAGCCTATGTTTAAGCAAAAGAAGTTAATAGTTTGAGGTTCTAAGGCCAAGAAAATTCATAATAGTTGTAAACTACTTTATATTATATAAAGCTTGAGGTTCTTGAATATCATTCTTCCCACTGTGTATTAGCAGAATAAATATTGCATTCAAATTTTGGCACAAGGCCAGCAATTTTGAGGGGAGGAGGCAATTTGATTACTTTCAGCCTAAAATGCTCAACTGGGACTTATTTCATCACTCTCTAAGGGATAAAAAGCAGAGTCAGCCTTGGTGGAATTTGAACACAGAACATAATAATGGATGAAATGCCACTAACATTGTGCTAATAATTCTGCCAGCTTGCTATCTTTTTTTCAGAATAACTAGAAGCAACTTTGATCTCTTTATTATCTATTCTATCAAATTTTAGTCTTCTACCTAACTGAAAGAAAATGACTGTGGAGGAGCAGATGATGTCACTTCCTGAAATTTTTATATTCTGAGATTGATAATACAGGATTCAATCAATAAAATCCATTTTTATAAATTAAAAAAAATTAAATCCCCATCTAAGAGCTAGAAGGAAATTATTATTATTATTATTATTATTATTATTATTATTATTATTATTATTATTTTTTATTATTATTATTATTATTATTATTATTATTATTATTATTATTATTATTATTATTATTATTATTATTATTATTATTATTATTATTATTATTATTATTATTATTATTATTATTTGTATCAGTTGTACTGTGGAATGGTTGACACTGTAGAGTGTTGTGCTGAGATACACAACTTCGTAGTCTGTGTTTAAATCCTACTGGGGTTTTCTTGACCTTTTGTTTTAATTCCGGAATTAACCCTTTCATTACCAACCCGGCTGAAACTGGCTCTGGCCCTGAGTACAAATGTCTTGTTTTCATAAGTTTTGAATTAAAATCTTCCACCAAACCTTAGTCACAATTTATGTTCCTAACACTAGCCGAATGATAACTAAGTTATTTTACTAAATTCTTTGTTATATTTAAAGTAACTGAAAGAAATACAGAGCATCTCAAAATAAATACAGTAACGAAAGGGTTAATTAGATAACAGGTTGGTTGTATCAGCAATGCTTCTCTCTATAATCATGAAACCTTGTGCCAAAGTTAGAATGTTACATAAACCTTTAAAAGTGGATGCTTTTAGATGCCTGTCTAGTGACTAAATGGACAAATGTGGACCAAGAATAAAATTCTCTGATACTCCAATTTGAATGACTGGAAACAGATTCTATTTAGTCTTTCTCTTTATCCTTGGTCTCTTAAGTCTCAGAAAGATGATTCTGCAATTTCTTGATGAACACCCTTCACAAATGATTTGTTTATAATGACAAAATGTCTCTACTGTATATGGACTCACTTCTCCATCAAATCAATATCGTCTGTACAGGTGCATGGTGTGCCACACATGAGATACAAAGCTGATTGTAAAGCAGGAAAGAAGTATTCAGTCATTGCCCTCATCTAAAATGTTTCCAGCTTCAAACTTGGAATTCCCCATTCATTGAACAGTCCCACCACAGTGCCTTCAAATATCACTCACAGCCTGGACAATTATTTTTTGTTTACAAAACCAACTGACTGTTGTGTATTTCTTTCTCATGTAGAAAAGTTACCTTCAGCCATTTGAGTTTGATGAGTTGCCTATACAGCTAAGTGCTTTATAGGTGTGAAACCAATGGTCACTCTATGACTGGCCATAACTTTTAACTTCATATGCTCGAAATGAGGAGTAGATGGACAGCCAACAACTGATGAAGGGTCGTTCTTTATGTTACTTGTCCTGTTTTTCATTTGTTTCTCTCATTGTTTGCATATCAACTCATTTGCTTTCGTATTTCATGTTGTTTATGGTTTGCAATGTCCTGTACCCATATATGGATATATATATATTTATGTATGCATATATATATATATATATATATATATAAGAATAAATGTTTTTATATATAAAGAACGTGAAATACAGGAAGGGACGAACACGGAACACAGACAAATCATTCGAAGCCTTCAATCTTCAGTCAGACACCGAATCATCATAGCAAATTTCGGCTGTTCAATTCTGATATTTGCTCCAACTCGGCCAGCCCCAAGAAAAAAACTAAGCTGTAAGCATTAGATTTCTTGGTAGAAGACAAGAATGTAAACGCAAGAGACGGATGTAAATACAAGAGACGAAAACGAAATTGAAAACAGTAATGGATAAACAAAATATAACGGTGGTTGTCTTACGACTTTAGACCAAATGAGACAAAAACAACAACATATATATATAATATATATATATAATATATATATATATAAGAATAAATGTTTTTATATATAAAGAACGTGAAATACAGGAAGGGACGAACACGGAACACAGACAAATCATTCGAAGCCTTCAATCTTCAGTCAGACACCGAATCATCATAGCAAATTTCGGCTGTTCAATTCTGATATTTGCTCCAACTCGGCCAGCCCCAAGAAAAAAACTAAGCTGTAAGCATTAGATTTCTTGGTAGAAGACAAGAATGTAAACGCAAGAGACGGATGTAAATACAAGAGACGAAAACGAAATTGAAAACAGTAATGGATAAACAAAATATAACGGTGGTTGTCTTACGACTTTAGACCAAATGAGACAAAAACAACAACATATATATATATATATATATATATATATATATGCTGGAGGTACGTAAAAAGCACCCACTACACTCACTGGAGCCTGGTGCAGCCTCCTAGCTTCCCAGACCCTGGTTGAACTGTCCAACCCATGCTAGCATGGAAAGCGGACGTTAAATGATTATGATGATATATATATGCAAAAATGCTAGTTCTAAAATCTCCTTAAGAGTCCAACGCAGTAGTTGTACTGACAAGTAATATTCGTAGCCACTTTAACATGGCTGTCGGTTTAAACGGACTCTATTCCGATTTTTTAATCTCAAGAGGACGTCTCCTCTAGCCGGTTAATGATGTACAGCTAGATCCAATAAATTGCTAGCATTTGTTGCTTGTTGTAAAATCAGTGATTGTGTGTTCACTTGAAATATATATATTTTGCGAGCAGAAGCAAGCTACTACCATCTCTAGCAGATGAGGTGTCCAGTACTGAGGAGTGGCAGAAATAACCGAAAACCAGAACTGGTCTATTGGTCCCATCACTAGAAGGTGGTAGGGGTTTGCTCCCCTGCTTGCAGTTTATCGGCAGCTGTGCATCGTTAACCAGCTAGAGGAGATGTCCTCTTGGGGTTAAAAAACTGCAGTAGAGTCTGTTTGTATGGACAGCAATGCTAAAGTGGCTATGAATATTATATGTATGTATATATATATATATATATATATATATATATATATATATATATATATATATAAAAAAGGAAATGAAGAAAATGCTGACAAATAATTGAAGTAATTTAAGTAATTTAATTAGGTGAAAGTTCTTTTTACCGGTTGCGCATTTGTTATGCTTATCAAAATATAAAAGAGAGATTAGAGTTCCTTTCTTATAGAATTTTTCCTCTTATCAGATAAGAGGAAAAATGAAGAAAATGCTGACAAATAATTGAAGTAATTTAAGTAATTTAATTAGGTGAAAGTTCTTTTTACCGGTTGCGCATTTGTTATGCTTATCAAAATATAAAAGAGAGATTAGAGTTCCTTTCTTATAGAATTTTTCCTCTTATCAGATAAGAGGAAAAATTCTATAAGAAAGGAACTCTAATCTCTCTTTTATATTTTGATAAGCATAACAAATGCGCAACCGGTAAAAAGAACTTTCACCTAATTAAATTACTTAAATTACTTCAATTATTTGTCAGCATTTTCTTCATTTCCTTTTTTATATATCACCACTCGTGTTCGACATCTCCTTTTTTTAAATATATATATATATATATATATATATATATATATAATAATAATAAATATTAGGGAATAAATCCAAATTTACAGGGAAAAAATCAGATTTAGGATTAAATCGATTTTATAGTAAAATATTATAAAATATTATTCGAGACAAAACCACTATTTTGCAAAACAAACAAGGAAAGACTTAATTAATACATAAAATTTTAATAAATAGTCAAAAAAACCGCCACTACAATCGTTTCTTGTCTTGATCGACAATCTTCAGGTGGACTTCCAATCTTCACCTTTTCCTCCATGGCAGGTCATGTTTTCATGCTGTTGTTATCCGTAGATTTATTGCAGGAACTTTGTCATAGCAGTTGGGGTAACAGTCTTAATAAAATAGATGGAATGAGTAAAATATTTTATTAGGTACGACACATGTTTCGACCTGTTCTGAGTCTCTTCAGGTACATCTATAAACAGAGTCTAACTAGAGATTTTCTGATTCGGTTTTACATACTGCTCCATGTCCATCACCAGAGGAACATAAATTTCCAAACAGTTCTTATTCAAAGTGATAAGTTCTCAGAGAGTAGATACATTTTCCAAAATTTGAGCAGGTGGAAGTCTTCTTGCAACTGCTGCGATAATTATTAACTGGTAATTGAACGGTAAATGTGTATTTTTATATACCTTGGACTTGCCACCTCAATGTTTTTTGTCAAGAGTTTCACGAACGGCTGGAGGTGAAACTCTTGACAAAAAACATTGAGGTGGCAAGTCCAAGGTATATAAAAATACACATTTACCGTTCAATTACCAGTTAATAATTATCGCAGCAGTTGCAAGAAGACTTCCACCTGCTCAAATTTTGGAAAATGTATCTACTCTCTGAGAACTTATCACTTTGAATAAGAACTGTTTGGAAATTTATGTTCCTCTGGTGATGGACATGGAGCAGTATGTAAAACCGAATCAGAAAATCTCTAGTTAGACTCTGTTTATAGATGTACCCGAAGAGACTCAGAACAGGTCGAAACATGTGTCGTACCTAATAAAATATTTTACTCATTCCATCTATTTTATTAAGACTGTTACCCCAACTGCTATGACAAAGTTCCTGCAATAAATCTACGGATAACAACAGCATGAAAACATGACCTGCCATGGAGGAAAAGGTGAAGATTGGAAGTCCACCTGAAGATTGTCGATCAAGACAAGAAACGATTGTAGTGGCGGTTTTTTTGACTATTTATTAAAATTTTATGTATTAATTAAGTCTTTCCTTGTTTGTTTTGCAAAATAGTGGTTTTGTCTCGAATAATATTTTATATATATATATATATATATATATATATATATATATATATATCATCATTATCATCATCGTTTAACATCCGTTTTCCATGCTAGCATGGGTTGGCTGGTTCGACCAGGGTCTGGGAAGCCTAGAGGCTGCACCAAGCACCAGTCTGATCTGGCAGTGTTTCTACAGCTGGATGCCCTTCCCAATGCCAACCACTCCGTGAGTGTAGTGGGTGCTTTTTACGTGCGATATATATATATATATAAACAAAGCGATGTCACTAGAAAAACCAAATGCTACGTAATGAACTTCATTAGCTTATAGCTATTTCTGCTATAAGATGTCACAGACTCTTAGTTGAGTACCTGAATAACTTCCTATAGATTCATCAGAGCCTTGAATATGAAGTGCACGTTATTTAGGAAATTTACATCTTCAGAACACACAGGTGTTATGAGTGAGAAAGTTTATATTGGTGGGTATGGAAAGTTCCATCTCAAGGTAGAATGGGTTGTGTGGTGAGTTTTTGTAGGAGTTAAATCCATAGTGATCAACATCGTTGTTGTTGTTGTTATTCTTGTTGTTGTTGAAGTTGTAAGCTCTCTGTTTGAGTCTTGTAATAAGTCATTGGAACAGTGCTGTAGAATTGCAAGGTAAGCCTTCCTTAGTGGTATGGGTATGTTCTTAACCAACATTCTGAAAGACAATGCTAGTTCTGGTGTGATTTGAGCTTAGAACAAAGGAGATGAAGCTTAATATTAAAAGTCATCAAGTCTGACATTCTACATTTCTGTCAAATCCCTGCTCTGATAACAGCAAGGGAGACTCTGTGTGGTCACTCAATCTGCTAGAAATGGTAGTGAAATTTCCTTCAACTGATACCCTACCATTGCCTTGATTAAAACCTCAACCAGGTCCATGAGTATCTTTAGTGGAGTACATTTTGTTGTAAAGATTCAAAGCCAGATTTCTCCTATCAATTCAATTCAATTCAATTTTTATTGGCTCAAAAAACAAAAGCAAGGCCATGTAGGGGGACAGGGAGTTAAGTACAGGGAGGGTGGTCATACAAAGAGTTCAGGCCATTTCTGGTCATAGAGGCACTGAAAAGGGACCTGGACATGACCCCTTCCTACTTTGACTAAATCATAAAAAAGAAATGTAGCCTTTGATATAAAGTGTCCAAGAGAAGAATAAAGAGGTCAAAACTGGAATGTCTTTCATCATAAATCTGCTCAGTCAAGGCTGACCAGTGACTAACAACAACTTCTAGACCTATCAAATTATAAGAATATTTACAGAAATAATGTATTCTACATGTTCAAAGATAGGCAACTCACAATGTTTTCTAATTCTTGTTGGTCAACTATACCTAGTGCTGGATTGGCAAATAATTCTCTTTGTCCAGTATGCATCCGATGTTTTGAGATTGCTCTAGATGGAGGTGGAATTAAACGACCGGTTTCTGAAGAATACATACAACCACTTGAATGAGATTTTCTGTTCTTTGCTTTGTTAGGAAGTTGACTTTTTACATTTGTATTCTGCATTGAAAGTCCTAACTGGTTTGTAAAGTTGTGAAATTCATCGTTCCAATCCTCCATTAAGGCTACTGTAAATGAAATTAATTTTTAAAATATAGTAACATGCACAACATATTTTGAAATATTAGATACAAGATGAGATAGGTGTGGTTGATGCTTGAGCATTTGTTAACTGATGTATGTAGAGGGTTGAAGCTCATAGAGGATGAACAAAATATTTAGCATCTTGGGGAGGTGAGAGTAAAACAGCATGGATTACAAAGTGTAGGTAGATGGTATGATGGCTGTGTAGCTAACTAGTTCAGAGGGTTTGTAGCTACCATAGAAGGGATACAGGGATGAAGCAGCATACATATGAAACAGCAACAAATTGCTGAGAGAGTTCTAGCAAATTTGCTAATATCCTTCATGTACTTTAGGATGTGATCTAGGATATTTATGTGTACAGCAGCAGGACTCCCTTAGATAAATAAGCAGTAATTCAATCACCATCATCATTTAACGTCCGCTTTCCATGCTGGCATGGGTTGGACAGTTCAACTGGGGTCTGGGAAGCCAGAAGGCTGCACCAGGCCCAGTCTAATCTGGCAGTGTTTCTACAGCATGATGCCCTTCCTAACGCCAACCACTCTGTGAGTGTAGTGGGTGCTTTTTACGTGCCAGACGAGGCTGGCAGACGGCCACGATTGGATGGTGCTTTTTACGTGCCACCGGCATGGAGGCCAGTCGGGCGGCACTGGCTACAGCCACCAGGGCTATATTTCCAAGCCTTAGACTTTGAGATACAGTTTTGGTTACATAATACATATTGTTGACCCTGCCAGTGCTGGTGCCACATAAAAAGTATCCAGTCCTCACTGTAAAGTAGTTGGCATTTGGAAGGGCATCCAGCAGTAAAAAACCATGCCAAAACTGATCTTGCCTGTGCTGGTGCCATGTAAAAAGTACTCAGTCCACTCTGTAGGGTGGTTGGTGTTGGGAAGGGCATCCAGCTGTAAAAACCATGCCAAAACAGACACTGAAGCCTGGTGTAGTCTTCTGCCTAGCCAGTTCCTGTCAAATTGTCTAACCCATGCCAGCATGGAAAATGGACATTAAATGATGATAATGATAAGTTATCATGAGAAATCATCAGACTCTGTGAGACATAACATTTGTTGAAATGTGAAATTTTATATAGTTCATGTGTGGGGATAATGTGGTACTCCAAGACAGCTTTCTTAATATGTGTAGTGATTGTGCCTTGGTACTCTCATAGAAGGTTAGTATGTCATACCTCCACTGGAGAATATTTCTATGATCTCTCTTTATACAGGGTGTCCCAAAAGTCACTGATGGGTTTCAATTTTTAATAGCTTCCTTAACTTTACAAATGTATGAAATTTTGATACAATATAAAAGGACATAATGGAAATTACTATGCACAAGTCAAATTTTGCAACACCACTATATCACATATGAAAAATAACGTCGCTTTATAAAACCATTTTCGGCTTAGTATGCCTGTGCTCTTTCCAAAACTTGCACTATAACAGCCTCAAGATTTTCAGACCCCATTTCTCTGATTTCTTTACTGATGTTCTCCTTCAGTTGCATCAGAGTCTCTGGTTTGTTGACGTAATTCCTCTCTTTCAGGTATCCATGAATGAGATCTTTTTGCACCCAGCCATTTAAAGTAGACCGCACATATTGTTCCAGCAAAATGGGACAACTGCTCATACTGCAAGAGAAACAATGCAGTTGCTATGGCAGTGCTTTGGAGAGAGAATAATCTCCTGCTATGGTAATGTCAACTGGCCTTCATATTCCTCAGACTTGACTAACCCGGATTTTTTCTTGTGAGGATACCTGAAAGAGAGGGTTTACATCAATAAACCGGAGACCCTGGTGCAACTGAAGGAGAACATCAATAGAGAAATCAGAGAGGTGGGGTCTGAAACTCCTGAGGGTGTTATGGTACAAGTTTTGGAAAGAGCACAGGCATGCAAAGCTGAAAATGGCTGCCATTTAAGCAATGTCATTTTTCGTATGTGACATAGTAGTGTTGCAAAATTTGACTTGGGCATACTAATTTCCATTATGTCCTTTATATTGTATCAAAATTTCATGAATTTATTTGTAAAGTTAAGGAAGCATTAAAAATTGAAATCCATCAGTAACTTTTGGGACACCCTGTAGTTTTAGAGCAGACCTGGTGAGAGATGTCTAGGTTGTGTATAGACTGTTAAGAAATAGTGAAGGGCAGTTTATCATCTACATAAAGTGTAAATTGTTACAAAAGATATCAAGCTGGTCTTTAATGTAAGAGTGTGAAAGACATAAATAAATTTCAGGGTACAGCAGAGGTTTTATTTATGTCATTAAGTCATGATTTTATGGGCAATAAAGTCATTAATTATAGGTATTCACAACTGAGAATGATAAAGGAGTGTCTAGGCAGCTCATGCAGAGTAAAAACATCAAGGCATTATTTGAATGCATTGGTTCATCAGTTTTCACAGTGATTTGTGCCTCATTTGTTAATATATATTAGTGAAAGATACATGTGTACACAAAATGTATATATGCATACACACATACACATTCACATAATCTTTTTATTTTTGGAACAATGGATCTTGAAGTACATAAAGCTATAAATAATAGCATGTAAATATTGAGTTGGAAAACTGTTTAGGATAAAAATCTGGTTCCCTGGGGGATTTGAACCCACACCTCTTGTAGATTCGACAGGCATTCTACTATTGCACCAAAGCAGTCTTTCGAATTTCTCTGCCCATTTTAGAAACTTAATTCTTTCCAGCAAGAATTGTATGTTGTTGATATCATAGGAATTTTATAAACCTTTGAGATAATGTGAAATAAATCTCTTGTTTTTTTGTTTTTTTTGAAACAGTGGATCTTGCTATAGATACAACAAGTAAAATACTACTGCATCAGCTGCTATTGTTTACCTCCATTTGTATTACATAACCCTCGTTTCCATTTAAACTTTGGTGGCAAGGATGTCTTATTATTGTCAACACAATACAGTCTAACATCAGGTACATCCATACAGATTGAAAAGGCCTTCATAGGTACTGTGTAAGAGGGAGGATATATATATATATATATATATATATATATATATATATATGTATGTATGTATGTATGTATATATGTATATATATATATAAGTTAAATTTGAAACTGAAAATTAAAGTTTAGACAGGAGACATGAAAATGCAGTATCCAACCTTTGTTTTGGGTAAGTCCTAGGTAATGCACCTGCAGAGCACATTCACCACTTATGGCTACCAGGTGCCATCCATGTTATTGTGATTTTTGTTGTTGGATCTATGTCAGGAATTCCTAGGTGCACATCAGGTATATTTTAAATGATTGACACAGAAAACAGAATGTAACTAGACGCTTTATTTAGCTAAATAAAGCTTTTATTACACTCCATTTTCCATATCAATAATCTAATATATATATATATGTATATATATATATGACCTTCGAACATTGGGCCTCACAGAGGCAATGACAAAAGACCGAGATCTCTGGAGAGATGCTTTGACTGCAAAGACCCGACAAATAATGTGAGTTCATGGCTGTTTCCTGCACCAGTCTTGCATAGCCCCAGCCCATCCAAAGTACCTTGGATTGCAAAACGACCTGCTGTGCTTACCTTGGATTGTAGGGCGACCTGCTGTGCTTGAGGAGACCTACTGAGTCAAGTACATCAACATCAAAATAAATATCAAATGGAAATTGTAGTTGTGATACCTGTGCTGGTGGCACGTAAAAAGCACCCACTACACTCACGAAATGGTTGGCATTAGGAAGGGCATCCAGCTGTAGAAACACTGCCAGATCAGACTGGAGCCTAGTGCAGCCTTCTGGCTTCCCAGACCCCGGTCGAACCGTCCAACCCATGCTAGCATGGAAAACGGATGTTAAACGATGATGATGATGATATATATATATATATATATATATAGCAGTGATGTATGTGGTATTAATAGCTGTTTATCCCCAGGCCAACCCTGATCAAGCAAACCTGTGATGAAAGGTGATTCAGCTATGACCAGTTTATCTAATCAGCTACCAAAAATGAGTAATAATATGCAAACCACTTCTTTATTATTTATATTAGCTCTCAGTATTAGTCATCTTATAAACATTGTCTCTCAGTTTGATTATATTCATAAAGTGTGATGAGGACAAGTATGTTTGGTAGGGCCCATCTGTCACCAGAATGACTTTAGGACTGCTAAAAAATCTCAGTTTCTAATGTAGGCACAAAGCTATAAATTTGAAAGCTGGAAGCAGTTGGTTAACCCTTTCGTTACCAACCTGGCTGAACCGGCTCTGGCTCTGTTG
>NC_043001.1:29903558-29938558 GCF_006345805.1 Octopus sinensis | reverse complement strand
CCAGTGACTGGGACCTTTGGAAATATGCTGTACTTGAGAAGACCCGGCAAGCCAAGTGAGACCATAACCTCATGACCATGGGATTGCACCTAGAAAGTTACCCTCTGAGGCACAAGTCCAGGCAAGGTTGTTTATGGAAGGCCAGCAGTCGCCCATACATACCAGCCTCTCCTCTCCACACCACTGATGTTATCCAAGGGAAAGGTAAAGGCCGATACAACTTGGCACTAGTGATGTCGCAACTCATTTCTACAGATGAGTTAACTGGAGCAACATGAAATAAAGTGTCTTGCTCAAGAACACAACACACAGCCTGGTCCAGGAATTGAACTCAAAACCTTACGATCGTAAGCTCGAACCTCTAACCACTGAGCCATCTGCCTTCACAGAGATAGAGGACTATCAGTAATAACAAGGGTGGTGAGAAGGGTAGGGGTGAGCAAAGAAATAGGTAGATAGGAGGGAGCAAAAAACATAGGCTTGGCAGGGTACAAAATACTGCAGCTTCTAAACACTAGCTCCATGTCAGGGTATGTTAGGTTGATGATTAGGTCTTCTGCAGTATTGAATATCATCAATCAGTTTGGTCTTTTGTTATCCGATATACAGATGTAAGGCACATCATCTTCAGGTCAGCCTTCACCACAACATCCCAATCTCCCTTGATCTCCCTCTTCTACAGGTTCCACTACCTTGGAATGCTCATTATCTTATACAGCAGTTCATGCACAGCACATGCCCAATCTTCTCTCTTGTACACAACACCTGATTCCTCTTATACCCAGTATTTCTTTCAGCTTGTTTCTACTCTGGTGTTCATGTATGCTAAACATTATCACTGTAGCATGTTAGCCTCATTTCTTTTTCTTCTTTGCAAGTCTTCTGTCTTTCAAGTTCACATCTTACTACCATGCAGCTTCATGGTTGTAGAAGAAACATTATACAATTATAAGGCGGTGTGCTGGCAGAAACATTAACACATCGGGCAAAATGCTTAGCAGTATTTCATCTGCTGTTATGTTTTGAGTTCAAATTCTGCCAGGTTGACTTTGCCTTTCATCCTTTCAATGTCGATAAATAAAGTACCATTTATGCACTGGGGTCGATGTAGTCGACTTAATCGCTTTGTCTGTCCTTGTTTGTCCTCTTTGTGCCTCTTGTGGGTAGTAAAGAAATAAGTATTTTGTCTGCCATTACATTCTGAGTTCAAATTCCGCCGAGATCGACTTTGCCTTTCATCGTTTCGGGGTCGATTAAATAAGTACCAGTTACGCACTGGGGTCAATATAATCAACTAATTCGTTTGTCTGTCCTCTGTGTTTAGCCCCTTGTGGGTAGTAAAGAAATAGGTATTTCGTCTGCCATTACAGTCCGAGTTCAAATTCCGCCGAGATCAACTTTGCCTTTCATCCTTTTAGGGTCGATAAATAAAGTACCAGTTATGCACTGGGGTTGATGTAGTCGACTTCATCCGTTTGTCTGTCCTTGTTTTTCCTCTCTGTGTTTAGCCCCTTGTGGGCAATAAAGAAATAAGAAACATTATACAATTTACTTTCGAATCTAAGGAAAAATATCTGTGGCCAGTAGCAGCAATAACTTCTTGAACTTTCTCCAATGTGCTTATCTTGGTTATTATACTTTCCTGTTACTTTATGTAACCTAGATCAGTGCTACTCAAAGTGGTGGTCTGTGTACCGGTGCCAGTACACGGCGAGTTTCCAGAAAAGAAAGAAACATTATAAAATGCTTATGTAATCTCTATATATATAAACGGCAAAATATCTGTCTGTGTGTGTGTATATCCTTTAAACAAATCCACAATTTTTCAGTTAGAGGGCTTGCACTTTCTATGGTCATTCAAAACCGTCCAAGGGTGGTCGTGCACATCTTTACATTTCCCCAGTCACCCGTCAAAGCCATTAAAAAAAATCAATAGAAGTGACTTTTTTGTGAATTTTCTATCCAAAACCCAATCAAAATGCCCGAAACTTGATACACCAATTGAATGCCAGCTAGCTGTGTGTGACTGGTCGGAGATTTGGACAGTATTCGCATGTATGTGCGCACGCATGCACTAGCACTATGACCCGGCGTTGCCGGGTCATAGTGCTAGTATTGTATTATTTGTTTACAAAATAAATACAAGATAAAAAAAAAAATGTCAACTTTTATTATATTCATTATATATATTGTTTCCAGTATAAATTAATATTACTAAGAAATATTACCAGTCCCTGGCTCATTGGTAACAGAAGCTATCAATTACTTCAAGTGAGTTAGCCATTTAAGAGAGTCTATTTCATTAAGAATACATTACTTACTTGCCATCTGATAGTCTGCTTATGATTCCACTACATCTCTTGAGTATCTCTTGCCTGCATACATATGTACAGCATATGGAATTTATACCTACTCCTTAACTGCATAACAAGCTAGCTTATTTCCCCGGCAGTATTGTCCTTCTCTTCTTTCCTGCATATTAACATCTTCCTTTCCTATCTTCTAATACCTTCCCTATATATTAACATCTTGACTTAGTTTATCTCTTTATTTTAGGTTTTGCTTCCATGCCAGAAATTTCTACTCCAATTCTACGTGTCACCTTACTGGCACTTGTGCCCGTGCTAGTAGGTTGCCAAGAGCACCATCCCAGTGTGATCGTTGCCAGAACAGCTAACTGGCTTCCATGCCAGTGGCACGTAAAAGGGCACCATTCGAGCGTGATTGTTACCAAAGTTGTCTTACTGGCACCTGTGCTGGTGGCATGTGTAAAAGGATTCGAGCGAGGTCATTGCCAGTACCGCCTGACTGGCCCCCGTGCTTGTGGCATGTAAAAAGCATCCACTACACTCTCAGAGTGGTTGGCATTAGGAAGGGCATCCAGCTGTAGAAACTCTGCCAAATCAAGATTGGAGCCTGATGCAACCATCTGGTTTGCCAGCCCTCAGTCAAAATCGTCCAACCCATGCTAGCATGGAAAGCGGACGTTAAACGATGATGATGATGATGATTCAGCTATAGGAATTAGATCATTAGTATATAGCAGTTCCTACAGACAACCAATCTAACTCCTCAGTAGGACTATGATGTATAGAAGAGGACTGAAACATAAGGGAACTCTACCTTTACACTAAATTCGTTGCTGAACTCATTAGATTACTTTATTTACTGTACTTTTATTCATAGTTTCTACAACCCTCATAAGCTATTCATCTATATCTACTTTCCTTAGTGACCATTAGATTACATTGCACAGCAACTTGCGAAAGGCCTTCCCCAAGCCTGGTATGTTGGTTCAATCTCAATTAAGTACTTATTTTGTAATCATCTCATAATGAAGAAGGCCTCTATGGTACAGAAGCAAACCGCATCTCAACTAGGATTACTTTGTTATAGAATAATCGTACTATTACTCTCTGTGCTGTGTGAACATCATAGCCTGGTTCAACAATTTGCCTCTATAATTTTCTCTCTTTAAAACATTTCCTTTGCCTTTGTAGCAGTTACAATGATATTGCTATGTAGGCCATTGGGTATGACATCTTTCTCTATTATTTGATGATTAACTGTTCAGGTGACTATCAAGTATTCTACCTCACCAGATATTATGAGTATCTCTCTTGTTTCTAAGCAAATTAATATCTGCCCACGACTGGACATATTTTCATAGAAGATTGGAAACACTGCTTCTATGATGGGGGACACACACACACACACACACACTCATTTACAACAATCATGCAACTTCAAGACAAGGAGGTGCAATCACACACACACACACATATATCTGATGAGTTTCATTCAATTTCTGTACCTCAAATCCACTTACAAGACTTTGATCAGTCAGGGGGTTATAATAGAAGGCACTTGCTCCAGGTGCCGTGCAGTAGGACTGAATCCAAGACAATGTGATTGGGAAGTGAATTTCTTAACCATACAACCATGTTTGTGCCCATGATACTCTCTTTCTCTCTTTTACTTGTTTCAGTCATTTGACTGTGGCCATGCTGGAGCACCGCCTTTTAGTCGAGCAAATCGACCCCAGGACTTATTCTTTGTAAGCCTAGTACTTATTCTATTGGTCTCTTTTGCCGAACCGCTAAGTAACGGGGACGTAAACATACCAGCAACGGTTGTCAAGCGATGTTGGGGGCACAAACACAGACACACACATATATTATATATATAATATATATATATATATATTATATATATATATATATATATATATATATATATATATATATCTATATATATATATATATATATATATATATATATATACGACAGGCTTCTTTTCAGTTCCGTCTACCAAATCCACTCACAAGGCTTTGGTCGGCCCGAGGCTATAGTACAAGACACTTTCCCAAGGTGCCATGCAGTGGGACTGAACCTGGAACCGTGTGGTTGGTAAGCAAGCTACTTACCACACAGCCAAAAAAAAAAAAAATTCCGTGCAATCAGCAAACCATGAAGCAAATCTCCACCAGGAGGCTCCTCCCTCTTTTATTTTTGTTATGAATGATGGAGTACAAATGAACTGCAAGAAAAGCCTCTGTATGAGTAATCAGACGTAGTACCTAAAAGTGAAGACTGTGCTGGTAAGAGCATGTGATGTATAAGGAGAATGTCAGTTGTATAAAGATCTGCTGAGTATTTGAAGTAGATGGCACTAATGGATAAGAAGGCGGCGAGCTGGCAGAATCGTTAGCACGTCGGGTGAAATGCTTAGCGGTATTTCGGCTGCCGTTACGTTGTGAGTTCAAATTCCGCCGAGGTCGACTTTGCCTTTCATCCTTTCGGGGTCGATAAATTAAGTACCAGTTACGCACTGGGGTCGATGTAATCGACTTAATACCTATGTCTGTCCTTGTTTGTCCCCTCTGTGTTTAGCCCCTTGTGGGTAATAAAGAAATAGGTATTAATGGATAAGGTAGACCTAAGAAGATACTGGATGAAGTTAAATGTCATGAAAGAAAAAGAGCTCAAAGAATTATCAGTGGCCTCATATGATGTTGGAATAAAAAAAAACCTACCCTCTGGTGTCAGCATGGTTAAGTGATCGTTGAAATAGAGGTAGTAAGAAAGGTTATGCTATATAAAATATCTACATTTGATCTTTCACCCATTATATTCTACTTAAGTCTCCACCTGTGATTCAATTTGTTATCTTCGCCTTTAACACTCACCTGCTCTCACAACACCTTGATAAAGAGGTATAGCATCAGATCCGTCCATATTTAGTCCCCTTGTCACCATCTTTCTTTTCTGCACCACTTCCTCTTTCTCATGTCACTTTTCATTGACTTATACCACTCACATTTAACAGCATCCATCTCTACTGTTATCTATCACTCATGAATGGTAAGATGGAATAACAATATCATCATCGTTTAGCGCCCGCTTTCCATGCTGGCATGGGTTGGACGGTGCAACTGGGGTCTGGGAAGTCAGAAGGCTGCACCAGGCCCAGTCTGATCTGGCAATGTTTCTACGGCTGGATGCCCTTCCTAACGCCAACCACTCCATGAATGTAGTGGGTACTTTTTACGTGCCACTGGCACAGGTGCCAGACGAGGCTGGTAAACGGCCACGATCGGATGGTGCTTTTTATGTGCCACCGGCATGGAAACCAGTTGGGGCGGCGCTGGCAACGGCCACGTTTGGATGATTCTCTAATGTGCCACCGGCACTGGTATCACAGCTACAATTTCCATTGATGTTGATCGATTTTGATTTTGATTTTCATTGTTATTCCATCTTACCATTCATGCTGGTATTCTATGCTGTTCAAGCAACAGACAAGTAGTCATCAATATCTGCCCACCATTATTCTTTCCCCTACCATCTCATTCTTATCACTATTTCCCCCATCACACTCATACACTCTCTTCATTCACCCTCTTGATATTCACTTTTCTTCTATTTACTCCCTGGGTCAGGCTTACCTTGAATGAATGAATATAACACAGATAGAACACTTTCGTCTTACAGAAGATGAAGTGATCTCTCTAGTGTTGATGGTACAATAAAATGCACTCAAAATATTTTAAGTGGTTATCGATCTATTGGAGACATGAAAGTGCAGAGATGATTCTTTAGTCTGGTTAGAGTAAAAATCTCTCTAGTGCTGGTGCTATGATAAAATAGTACACCTAGTTATGTGGTTTGTGTTGAGAAGGACATCCAATTGTAGAAACCATATGAAAAATAAACCATATGAGCAACAGGTGGGCCTTTAAATCATCTAGGAGAGCAGTAACTCCAAATAAGTGACACAAACTGGTGATGACTCATCCAACCCATGCCGAAATGAAACACGCAAGCTAGGTGAACAGTATATGCGATTTCAACCACAGGCACTTCCATCCAACCCATGCCAGCATGATGGAAAGTAGTTCTAAAACAAGGCGCAATGGCCCAGTGGTTAGGGTAGCGGACTCGCAGTCGTAGGATCGCGGCTTCGATTCCCAGACCGGGCATTGTGAGTGTTTATTGAGTGAAAACACCTAAAGCTCCACGAGGCTCCGGCAGGGGGTGGTGGCGTTCCCTGCTGTACTCTTTCACTCTTTCTTCTGTTGGCCTGCTCGCTTAGCCAGCGGGGTGGCATCATTTGAAGGCTAAAACAATGCGAAGCGCATTGTGACCAGCGATGTGTAGCAACATCTGATAGCCTGATTGGTCATGTGATATATATATATATATATCATCATCATCGTCATCATTTAACACCCATTTTCCAAGCTGACATCGGCTGGACAGTGCTTGACAAGAGCTGGCAAGCCAGATGACTACACCAAGCTCTACTGCTCTGCTGTCATGGTTGGATGTCCTTCCTAACAATTTACAAAATGTATTAGGTGCTTTGTATGTGGCATTAGCAAAGTCACCAAGTAGCTGAAATTCACACACCTGTAATGTAGAAAGAGGAAGCTTTTAATCAACCTAATACTAAAAATACACAAAGCAATGCATCTATTGGCAAATAAAAACTAAACCCCAGGTAAAATAGTAGCGGTCTGCATCGGTAAAATATCGTTTAATAAAGCCTGGAATCCACATATGCGATCTTACCCAATTTACTAACTTCACTAAACGATTGTGACTGAATCAACAGGCGCCTTAATTTGACAGTCAAACTTTATCAAAGTTGAATCTAAATTTGATTTTTATTGAACTACTTCCAAATTGGTACATAGTTGTTATCTATTTTGAATATTGTCTTGGAACTAAGTATTTTAGTTAATAAAACTCTTGGCACTTTCCTACAACACGGGTACTTGTAACTTACTTTTATTATTGAATACTTCCCGTCCTTAGTATTTTCTTTCATCGTCCTGCAAGAATAAGTCCTCACATTTCCCTTAAATCACAACTTACCGTCTTAGAAAGATGATATCTAACGCTATATTGAATAACTTAGGATTAGATACATAACGTTTGCAGAAGGTGCAAAAATAAAAAAAAAAACCACCGAGATGGTCATAGCTGTAGCGGTTTGTATTGTCAGTCGACTCAGAGTTGATCTGGAGGGAAACAACTCTCCCCACTTTATCACAGACATGGATGGATTTTCCTTTTTTTCTTCAGAAATGCTGCATTGATATTTCCTTTATAGGCATCATCCAATTATTATGTAAACTTTAAAAAAAAAGTTTTAATTCAATTTATTGGTTAATACTTCCGTTATTTACGAAGAGATGATCTAACCCCAGAGTACTTACCCATATTCTTTCTAAGAGTAATTGTTAAGAAATATCTGATTATATTTTGTCTATTTTTTAAATGTGCTAATAGTGAAGTATGATTTTTTAAAAAAATTCCCTACATTATTGATTACACTCTCAATACTTTAGCTGTTAAATAATCATTGTTTTTAGCAATTACGTAGAACGCATTCAGTTTCACTATCGGTTTAATTTAAAAGGCAAAGCCTGACACGAAGTAATTCAAGCACCAAATTGCTAATCGACACTGCTTACCAAAACATCATCGCAGATAGCGCACTTAAATTAATTATTTGACAATATCCATAGACTTAGTCCCATACATTGTAAATCCGTGCATGTAGTATTAACAATGTTAGTGCACCTCGTCATTTCGACACTACGAACAAGGAAGTAAACGTAAAAAAAAAAAGTTTACTAATCTTCACACTGTAACTTATTTATTGATAGTAATGCTTATTCAACAGCTTATATAACTAGCAGATGAAGAATATCTAAGTTTACTTAATTTATTTAAGCTAAACACTATAAACTAGATCGAAACATATAATACAGCAGTTGTCAGGAAGCAAAAATAAATGTGAAAAATTAAGTATTTTAAAGTTTACCAATATTTTTAGCTGTCAACTGATCGGGACAGATGAGAGCAATATCTTCGACAAGCTGTTTTCGATCATCTTTTTCCTTCCATAAATCATTTAGACACCGTTCGATGCGTTTTATTTCACGCGCCATTTAGTTGAAAACAATTTTTTCAGCTCGACTGCGATTCTGTCAAGGGAGATCACTTTATTTGAATCCTGCTGGCAAAAGCCGGTTGGTTGCTTATGTTTATAAGCATTTTTCGGTTAGCAGTT
This sequence comes from Octopus sinensis, assembly GCF_006345805.1. Taxonomy (NCBI): domain Eukaryota; kingdom Metazoa; phylum Mollusca; class Cephalopoda; order Octopoda; family Octopodidae; genus Octopus; species Octopus sinensis. The sequence goes on along the minus strand of NC_043001.1, from coordinate 29,929,974 downwards.
CACAAAAACATAACTGAAAATAAAATATAAAATGCTTTTCTTTCTTTTTTCATCTCTACGCTCCGTTTTATGTTTTGTATACTTGCATAGTTACATCCCACATTCTTTTAGTCTATAACACAGTAATGTCACTTTAGTAAGTCTGGTAGTAATGAAAAATATCTTATTTTGTATGGACAGAAATAAGAATGAATAATTTATTATTCATATGGTAAGCTAGGAAAGTTTAAGAAAAGATCCGAAAGTCTTACATTCTCTCCATTTCCTGATGGTCCCAGCAAACCAAATGGAAAAGCGGAGGGTGATGCACTAGAACATTCACTCTGACGTACGGGGTTCGCACTTGCGGACAGCCATCTCCGCCTCGATAACGGTGAGCAGGAATATGGTCTGGGGTCTGAGAACGCCGGTAGATTCCATTACCACAGGCTCGACCATAAACCTGTCAGAAAGATTTGACTGATTCTTTGACAGTTTGTTTTATTCAACCTGACGAGCAGCGGAGCCTGGGCTAGCAGAATACATCAAGTTGCCGAAGGAAAAGATGTCACTACATGTAACACACCAGATGAAGGACTTACCGCCACGAAACGGGAAAACTGTCATACCGTCAGGCCTTTTACCATCACCTCGGTCTAACCCCGCTGGCTCGAGCTGGGAAGGGAAGCCAGCGGCGTCTAGGCCACGCTTTATGATTTTGTTAAGGGTGACATGGCGTGGAAAGTGGCCAGCACTGTAATAGCATGACAATAGGTGCAGGCTGAAGGAATCCACAGTGGAGCCGCAGCAGCATTCGTGAGGTATACAGATCTAGAGGCCAAACCTCAGGGAAACACCAATGCGCAGCCAGTCGATTAATCAAGCTGAGTGCCGGTCGCGATTGCTGACACTATATTAAGTCAGGCTCTGCTGTGAGGCATGGAAGCTGAGTGGAAACATGCCGGACGGTGCTAGTCAAGTCGGCATTCTATCTCGTCCAAGATAATGCTACACTGGACGTCCACTGAGGGGAGGGGAATGGACATCAGCAGGGCGCAAGCCGAACTGGCTTCATGTTGCGTAGACCACCTCGCGCTCCCCAGTAGGTTCAGTTGTGTTATGGAGAACTCTGTTGATGAGGACACGGTAAGAGGTCACCGACGAGAGAAAAGCCGACAGAGCTAGTGAAACCGGAGATCGAAGGCCGGGGCCACCATATTTAACGGGTGAGGTGGTCCGTTGTCATCCAGTGTCGTCGAGCCGAACATTGCATATATCTTTGGTGACCCGTTGGATAAAGGCGTCGAGATCTGTGAGGAGAGATACGTGGCTGTACCAAGGGGGACTATGGAAGGTATACGATAACTTCGGCATGGCGAAGCAGTTCCTTAACAGGAACAGCATTGAGTGGACGTCAATCACATTCAGTTTATTCGTCAATCTTTCAAGCTAGCAAAGCTTAGCCCTGAGCTGGGAGTGAATGGTAGACGGGAGAATCGTTGAACAGAAGATAAGGATGTCATCTTTCGAGGTAACCTGTAACTGGCGAAGTAGTAAACGTATATCTGAGATGGAGACCGCGAAGCCTTCATGACCACCAACTTCGTTCTATTATTCTTTCCCTTCTTTTAGTCATTGAAGTCTTGCCATGCTGGAGCACCGCCTTGAAAGAGTTCAGTTAAACAATCACCCCTAATACTATTTGTTTTTTTTTTTATTTTGGCACTAACTCTATCGCTTTTTGGCTGAACTACCAAGTTACGGGGACGTAAAGAAACCAACATCCGTTGTGAAGCTGTGTGTGCGTTCGAACGGGGGTAGGAGGACAAACACAAGGACATGTATGTACGTATGTGTGTGTGTGTACAGATACTGACACAAAAATCTCAGTATATGTGTATATCATTATTATCGCCACCATCACTTTAACGTTGACTATTCCATGCTTGCATGGGTCGGAGAAGTTTATAGAAACAAATTTTTTTACAACCAGGTTCCTTTCCTGTCGCCAGCTCTCAACTGTTTCCAAGCAAGGTAATATTTTTCCTTGCCCATGTGTTCTTGCAGGACATCGGAAATAAATGACACTTGCTGTATAACAGTTGTAATCGTTTTAAAACAATCACGTGATGTCAAGAGACGGAGACATAAGTATACCTGTTTTCTCTCATACATGTGCATGTGTGCATGTGTGTGTGTGTGCGTGTACGGACAATTGCCCAAGATGCCACATATGGGTCTGAACCCAGAACCATGTAGTTGAGAAACAATTTTCTTATCACAGTAACACCTACGTCTAAATATCTATCTATCTATCTATCTATCTATCTATCTATCTATCTATCTATCTATCTATCTGTCTGTCTGTCTGTCTGTCTGTCTGTCTGTCTGTCTGTCTGTTGTCTGTCTGTCTATCTATATATATGTGATGTGCTTGTGCGCATGCGTGTGTGCCCATATATGTATATATACTTATTACACACATACACACACACACACAACACTCCACCCAAAATTAAAATATTTAAAAAATATCAAAAAAAGTCAGCCCAGATTATGGCTGGTAGATACTGAAAGTAGTGGTCCTCACCTTCCGCCACAGCGTCAAGATCCCCCCGGAACTTGGCGAACGCATTATTCCTCACTGTGTCGCCGGGAAGATATTCGAACATCTTGATCCTGGCCACAGTTCAACCTTGATGTTGCAGGCAGAGCGGTTGGTATCTGTCTCAATCGCGTCCCACACATAGTAAATTATTGGATTACAGTCTGGGAATTAGGGGGCCAAAAAAAAATTGGTGCCGGTGAAGTCGTTGAAATTCTTTGACATCCACTTCTGACTCTTTCGGTAAAAAGACGAATCCTGCTGCCACACATACAGCCTTCCAGCAGCAAGCCTCCTCAGCCAGGGTTTGACCACAGTCTCCAACAGCTTCACACAACCGTTTGAATTGAGCCTAAGACCCTGTTCAAGGACGTGGGGCGGCATGACGGTGATCTCAATAGAGACTGTAATGTCACTCCTTATTCTTTTTTCAACTATTATAAACTATATAAATCCGGGAAATGGTACTGAATACCGAAAATCCAGACTAAAATGTTAATGAAGAAATCTTAAAAGAATTACAAAACATAAAATGGGAAGCTCACAACTCCACCAGAAAAACTCGAGAAGACAACGAAAGAACCACCAGCAACGAGTTCTCCTCCAACATGCAACAACTGTGTAACACCATGGAAAAATGAATCAACAGTAAATCAGAACAAGATACACGAAGCCTTAATAGAAGTGTAATCGGGCACGCCTGGGAAAATCTTTTACGAATAAAAGAGTTTACATTTTGGAACATGATGAAAAACTTAAACAAAGCTGGAATCTATGAGAAATGGCTAAAGTCTACCCCAATAATCTTATCTCGAAAATATCAAATGAAACCTATAACTAATGAGCCACAACAATAAAGAAAACTACGGGAACAAATATCTCTCAAAAGAATAAATATCGAAATTGAACTCTTAAAGGTAAGGGTCACAATAAATGAACAAAAATCAAAGATATTGATCAATAAATAGAACAAGAATATACCAAAAAATCTGAGGGAACCAACTTGCAACACCTAAAACTTTGGAAACTAGACTATGAACATGCAGAACTTATATTTCTCCAACGATGGGAAAAATGCGAGATGTGGTTCCTTAAATACGAAGAGGAATTTAAAAAAATACTCACCACAGACAACCCCTTCATGAAAAAACAGAACAAAACACGAAACTCTAGAGAAACAATCAGACCATCAAACACAACAAACCTAACCCACGAACACAATTCCCCCCAGCCCAAACCAAATACACCCAACTACAACCGAAGAAAAACCACACACACAACCACAGCACAAATATTCCCCTAATTTTCTCTCACAAATCCAAATCCAGAAATAACATAAACGAACCTTATAGCACAAACACTCTAAACTTTGGAGGAGGTACATCCGGATCCCTGAGGGTTAAATCAGGCCCCCTGATAAAATATAATCACAACAAGTACCCTCACAGGAACCACAATCACTACAGCATAAACACAAAGGCTTTTGGAAGAGACCCACCTAAACTACCAAGACCTCCCAAAACCCCAACAGGACTGCAACGTAATAGCAACTACAGCAGACCCCCTCCTCAACACATTCACCATCAAAAACGACCCTACAGATCCACTCAAAACAAACCAATAACAAATATCAACCACAATCCTTTTTTTAGCACAAAGACAGAAATACCAGGACACACATTGTCTCCCCACCACGAGATTACAAAGGTAATTAACCTTTCATTACAATTACAAAGGTAATTAACCTTTCAAAAAACCCAACTGACACCCAAATAGAAATTCTAAGGGACTGAGGTTTACACTCACACCACAAAGACCAAACTTCTCTGAACGGAAAAATGAAAACTCAGATTGGCCGAATGGGGATGGAAGCACTCCGTCGGTTACGACGATGAGGGTTCCGGTTGATCCGAATCAACGGAACAGCCTGCTCGTGAAATTAACGGGTAAGTGGCTGAGCACTCCACAGACACGTGCACCCTTAACGTAGTTCTCGGGGATATTCAGCGTGACACAGAGAGTGACAAGGCCGGCCCCTTGAAATACAGGAACAGGAAGTAAGAGTGAGAGAAAGTTGTGGTGAAAGAGTACAACAGGGATCACCACCATCCCCTGCCGGAGCCTCGTGGAGCTTTAGGTGTTTTCGCTCAATAAACACTCACAACGCCCGGTCTGGGAATCGAAACCGCGATCCTATAACCGCGAGTCCGCTGCCCTAACCACTGGGCCATTGCGCCTCCACGTGATTGGCCGAATACTTCACCAACAACTCTAAAGATGAGGACGACTCACTAAGCCAGAAACACAAGCAACTTTTGCCCAAATATAGGGTTAAATAGAGCACTGGACTCCTACTGAGAATACATTATGAACTTTTCCTTTGATAAACTTGAACATAGAAACATTAAATCAAACTTTACAAAGCATGAATGGAAGAACCTCCTGGACTTACAAGAAAATAAGGATACAACTATCAAAGAAGCCGATAAAGGGAGCAATGCTGTCATCATGGACGCAAATTACTATACAAACCTAGCACTCACAATGCTAGATGACAACAACTACTATGGAAAAGCAACCCACTATAAAAAAAATTAAAAATAATGGAAAACCTCACAACTCTTTTAAAGAAGTATGACAAAGGCTTAACCAGCAAAGAAATTGACTATATATGCCGCTTCAAATGCAAAGCGAGCAACTTTTATGGTTTACCTAAACTCCATAAATACAAAATGATGCCTGTGAATCCTCAGCAAACAAATATATACAGCTAACAACTTCAGATGATCTAAAATTGAGACCAATCATAGCAGGTTCGGCATGTGAAACACACAAACACCTCTGCACACACACATACACACACAAACACCTCTGCACACATACATACACACACAAACACACACATACACGCAAAAGAAAATATCGCAAAACATATATACACACACGTCTGCACACTCACACACGTCTGCACACACACACACACACACACACCACACACACACACACACACACACACACACACACACACACACACACAAATACATACACATTGGTGGAGGGGCTCAAAAGAATACATCTAACCCAAAGAAAAATCCTAATTCTTTCTTCAACAAGACATCCATCACAACATACACGCACCCATCAATTCACAGCTAGTGTCATTCCAAACATATTGAAAGGGCATTCAACACAATACATGCACACACACACACACACACAAACACCCCCCCCCCACACACAAAGTGGACATAAAACCCATTCAATAAATGCTTTTAAGCCACTTCCTTGGCAGAAACCCACAAAGATTTCTTTTAGACAATAGACAACTACATCCCTCTCTTACTCTCTAACACTTGAACTCTATAATATAAACTATACTTAATGAAGACTTTAACGAAACACCCCAGACATGTTTTTGACCCCCAAAGAGGAGAGAAAATTTTTACTGATATTTGATAAGATAAGATTCAGAGTTGTCTTCTGAAGAGCGTAGTACAAGCTAAAGTTAAAAAACCCACAAAGATTATTAGATGCTAATTGTATACCTAACAGAAACTGATATTTTGTAAAATCCTTCACACGTGTTTTGTCAAATATTGTAACACCGGTCTTTCCTCTTTCATAAAGCTGTCACTAAGCACCACAGTTATATGATCATAGGTGATAACCTTTGTCAGTTGGGCGGGAACATTTAGTGCAAAAATAACTGCGCATTTGTTATTTCACTCTGGGTCAGCCATAACTCGGGAAACTTATAATCAAAGCATTCCATCCACGATTAACTTTTTCATTACAGGCAATATGGGATCTTTTCGGTTTGAACGGCAGTTTGTAACATGATTTCTAGGTAACTAAAAAATTTAAAACTTCGTATACTGGTAGAATGTGTTTATAAAACATCATTTTCTCTTGGCTTTATTGAGAAAATTCTATAGTTTGTAACATATTTCGTCTAAAATTTCTTGCATTTCGGCAATTTTAACCAATCGCTGACCGTCCATTGAGGTGAAAGCATTCTGTGTGTCATCAATATGTCCCTCGTTTAAGAAACAGATTGGGTTTATTTACATTTATGAAGAAAAAAAGATACCCTTCCCCCACCCCTAACCCTAACCCTAACTAACCCTAAATCTAAAATAGATTGAAATGCAATAGATCGATACTAGGATCATAATTATGGGTGATTTTTTCATTTGACACCGCTAGGAAAAAATCCCATTTTCCGTAACGGTGTCGTATGAAATTGTCACCCATAATTATAACCCTAGTATCGATCTATTGCATTTCAATCTATTTTAGATTTAGGGTTAGTTAGGGTTAGGATTCTTAAACGAGGAACATATTGATGACGCACAGAATGCTTTCACCTCAATGGACGGTCAGCGATTGGTTAAAATTGCCGAAATGCAAGAAATTTTAGACGAAATATGTTACAAACTATAGAATTTTCTCAATAATGCCAAGAGAAAATGATGTTTTATAAACACATTCTACCAGTATACGAAGTTTAAAATTTTTTAGTTACCTAGAAATTATGTTACAAACTGCCGTTCAAACCGAAAAGATCCGCAATATGTACTTCGGACGACATTTTCCATTATGCTTTGTAAAGACGATAAGAAGTTATATGAGGTAAACTGGGTTGTTATTTCTAACAAGCGACCACATTGAGGCAGCCTCGTAACAATAGTTGCGAGGTACGATCTTATCTGTAGTAGTATCTAACTTCTATATTCGATCTTTTTAAACACTTTGTTGGAGGGTCTTCAGATCGATGGTGAAATATCTTTTTCTTTGATATTCTTCGATCAAATACAGAAATTGCAGACACTTAAATAAGAAAAAACATAGTTTTGAGGGTTTCTTTCTTCTATACAATTCATTTCGATATAAAATTAATTTTTCCTCAGCACAGAGCAACATTATGGCATTTAGATCAGTCAATTTTTAGAGTATACATAATACCTGTACATACATGCAAACATTCATATCTACATACATTCACACACACACACACATTTATATGCGTGCATATATATATATATACACAACTATAAATAAGGGTATCTGAGAGACACCACCATGCCGAAATAGCAGTCAAAACCCTGACTCTAAAAAACACCTTAAATGTTCATATCGCCCCATGAGATAAGACAGAGAGACAAAATAAACTAGCAAAAAAGATATTACTGGATAATTTAAGATCCTGGATTTCTAGCTTTGCTTCAAATAAGCTCTGCCTTCATCAGTTGAATATACCAGATGGGTACATAAATACAAATATATATATACAGAACACACGTTATACTTACATATACGAACGTCCATACATACATATATGCACGTATGTACAATGCCAGTTCAAATTGCCTGTCAACCACCTCATTATTACCTTTTATTACCACCAATTATTACCTTTGCATGGTATTTATTCCCATGCTGGCCACTTGATAATATCGATATTTAAATAGCGATATTATCCTTATTAATAAATTTATATCTATATCTATATCTATATCTATCTATATATATATATGAAAAAACAAGTCAAAATAGAAAATGCTAAAATAATTTTATAAAGAACATTTCAGTACCGGTTTCAGTCATTTTGAGACCTTTTCAACTGTAACGATTAGATAATTAAATTTAGAAAAATTAAAAGAAATGGTTTTTTAAAGGAATATTTGTATAGTGTTCAAATATAAGTGGTATTTTCCTTGTTTTTGCCTTGCTCTGTCTCTCTTGTTCGCACTTGTGGGTTCGAGGACGTTGTGAATTCTTGGTAGGGAAGAGAGACAGAGCAAGGCAGAAACAAGGAAAATGCCACTTTATATTTGAACACTATACAAATATTCCTTTAAAAAAAACATTTCTTTTAATTTTTCTAAATTTAATTATTTAATCGTTATAGTTGAAAAGGTCTCAAAATGACTGAAACCAGTACTGAAATGTTCTTTATAAAATTATTTTAGCATTTTCTATTTTGACTTATTTTTTCATATATATCAACTCGTGTGTTCCTTTTCATCCTTATACATGCATACATATACATATATATATATATATATATATATATATATATATATATATATATATATATATATATATATATATATAGTCTACAGATTAGATGCAGAGATACTCAATTTAGAAGACGCTTAGTAGTGCTCAAATGATTCAAACTTAGATTCCAATGTCTTTACAGGGGATCAATTCCCCGGGGTAAAGAATTGCTATAAAAGGGATGAAATTGAGCAGATATAGCAGCAATTATGGGGGCAAAAATTAAATATGTAGCAGACGCATGATCGCTCATTACTTTTAGGTATCAGCATTTTGCCTTTTTACCTTTATGTACCCATTTTGGTTCATCACGTGATGATCAAATCCATCTAGTTTTACGCGGACTGTTCACCCTTTAACGTGATAGATTAGTCAGCTATTGAAGGGAGGGTTACTCCCCACACAGTTCCTTAGGGAGGTGAGTTTGTTACGAGCGAGATTTGATCATCGACATGAAAGCAGTTTGTACCATTTTGTAGCTTCAGCAAGGAGAGATTTGTAACGAGAATCTTTAAATAATTCTGTGTACAGTTGTCACATCAACTCCAAACCATATGCTTATTGTCTTTATAGACACACGAAGGTCTTCATCGACAAAATTGCGAGATTTCTCAATCAGCCCTGATGTTCTGACACCCATCTATCCACCACATCTCTCATCGTCTCTCACCACATCTCTATCATCCTTCAACGTGGAGGCGCAATGGCCCAGTGGATAGGGCAGCGGACTCGCGGTCATAGGATCGCGGTTTCGATTCCCAGACCGGGCGTTGTGAGTGTTTATTGAGCGAAAACACCTAAAAGCTCCACGAGGCTCCGGCAGGGGATGGTGGTGATCCCTGCTGTACTCTTTCACCACAACTTTCTCTCACTCTTTCTTCCTGTTTCTGTTGTACCTGTATTTCAAAGGGCCGGCCTTGTCACTTTCTGTGTCACGCTGAATATCCCCGGGAACTACGTTAAGGGTGCACATGTCTGTGGAGTGCTCAGCCACTTACACGTTAATTTCACGAGCAGGCTGTTCCGTTGATTCGGATCAACCGGAACCCTCATCGTCGTAACCGACGGAGTGCTTCCCCATCATCCTTCAACATTCTGTGCTAGTGAAAAACAGATGCTCGGCTCATACTAGTTTATCTATAAGCATTTTGGAGAATTTCTAAGTTTCTGTTAGCGAGCTTCTAAATTGTCTTCACGTCCCGACTGCATTCTGAAAACTAGTCAGCTGTGACAAGAAGTGTTTAGTAGAGTGTGTTCAAAGTGCTGTTACAGCTGTATCCTTCAATCTAGAGTGAAAAGTTAGAATGTCAGCTTATTAGAGGTATAGTAATGATATACTAAAATTACAACAATCTAGGAGACTTATAACTGCCTATCCTACAATAATCTCAAAACTTCTGGAATGCACCTCCTACGTATCTTGCTTGTATCTTGTTAAGTTCCACGCCATCTCTGATCAATCAGGAAAATGCTCGCAAGTATTGAAGCCGTTACAACTCCATCCTTCATAAAGGTATCAAGGGCAACAGTATCTTATAACATATTTATGATGGTCAAGTATAATTTTCTTTTTAGACTTGGCAGCTCTTTCTAGCAAGATCAACATTAGTGTCGAGGCTCCAATTCATTGGCTCAAAAAGAAGTCGTACGTACGTACCTATGTATGTATGTATGTATGTATGTATGTATGTATGTATGTATGTATGTATGTATGTATGTATGTATGTATGTATGTATGTATGTATGTAACACACCATACTAATCATATCTGTCGGGCATGTGGAAGAGAGTGTAATTCGGCAGGAGGACTTAAACGACATGCAAAGGTACATGAAGCCCAGTTACAACTACAGCCGGCTATTACCAGTAAAGGTTTTAGTTGCCAATTCTGTACAAGACATTGTAGATCTTTGGCTGGGCTAAAAAGTCTCATTCGATCACAGCACCAATAACAGTTAAGCTTCGTGCAATGGCCATACTCGATAACGAGGGGGCAGCCATGATGTATGTATGTATGTATGTATGTATGTATGTATGTATGTATGTATGTATGTATGTATGTATGTATGTATGTATGTATGTATGTATGTATGTATGTATGTATGTATGTATGTATGTGTGTGTGTGTGTGTGTGTGTGTATGTGAGTGTGTGTGCGTGTAGGTGTGTGTGTATTTGCTCATATAGGAGTCATTTTATCACTCTCCACTTAGAACTTGCGCACCTACTTGTGTGTTTGTTTGTGGGTGTGTGTGTGTGTGTGCATATACATGTGTATACATACATATACATATATACATACACATATATATAAATATATATACAGGGGTTGGACAAAACAATGGCAACACTTGGCATCATAGCATCATAATTTTGGAATATCTATAAACTCAACAAAAGCTTGTTTATTTTCGAGTTTTTAAAATTTATTATTTGTGTTGCTTAGTATGTTTTGCTAAAATTGCTGTTTCTTTTCAGATAGCATCAGAAAAATGTAACTAGAATTCATTAAAATGACAGATCTATTGGACTTCCATAGAGGTCAAAGTGTTGGTGCTCGTATGGCAGACGTAACGAAAACATCCGAAATGTTTGGTGTATCAAGAAGCACTGTCTCGAAAGTAATAACTGCATTTGAGAAAGAGGGAAAAACCTCCTCGTCGAAACAAAACTCCAGAAGAAAACCAAAACTTTCAGATAGGAACTCTCGAATTCTTACGCGAATTGTTAGAAAGGATAACAAAAGTACAGCTCCCAAAATTACTGCAGAGCTTAATCACCACCTAGGGGACTCAGTTTCCACATAAACTGTTCGCCGGAGGCTGCACAAAGCCGGATTTCACGGTAGGGCTACAATCAGAAAACCACTACTTTCAAAAACAAACGTTGCAAAGCGTTTAGAGTGGAATAAAAACCTATAGACTTGGTCCCTAGAGCAGTGGAAGAATGTAATTTTCTCGGACGTTTCATCCATTACCTTATTTCTGAGTATACGTGTGGAGACAGCCAAAAGAAGCATTTGACCCAGACTGCCTTCTTCCAACTGTTAAACATGGACGAGGATCTGTGATGATCTGGAGCGGTGGGGGGTATATCTTAGAAATTCACCAGCCCAATGGTTTCCCTTCATGGCAGAATTAACAGTGAAGACTATTTAAGCATGTTATCTCATCAAATTCATCTTGTGGTTGCGGAACTGTTTCCGGAGGGAAACGCAATATTTCAGGATGATAATGTACCAATTTACACAGCTAAAGTTGTTACTGAATGGCATGAGGAACGTTCTAGTGAAGTTGAACATCTTATCTGGCCACCACAGTCCCCGGATCTTAATATTAGTGAACATTTATTGTGCATTTTAGAAAAACAAGTAAGGAGTCCGATATCCTCCACCATCATCCCTACAAGAACTGGAGACTGTTTTAGCTGAAGAATGGACAAATATTCCATTGGAAACAATTCAAACTCTGTATGAGTCCATACCTCATAGAATTCAAGGTGTAATTATTGCCAAAGGCGGTCATACTCCATATAAAAATAATTTGTTTGAAAATTTAAGGTGTTTCCATTATTTTGTCCAATCCCTGTATATATATACTTTCGAAATGCGGGGTAGATAAAACAGAGGACAGCTGATGAAGGGAATGTTCTTTATGTAGCCTGTCACGTTTCTCTGTTTGTTCGCTTTCTATGTTTTTGCATTTTATATTCTCGTTTCTCATTTTGCCCACGTTTTTTTTTGATGTCCTGTACCCATATATGCAAGTATGCATACATATATATATGTAGGTAGTACATATATGTATGTATATATGCATATATTTATATATTATATATATATGTTATATATTTTCCTTGGAGCTGGCCAGATTGGAGCAATCTCGAGTATAACCGGCCAGAATTGCAAGATAACCTGGAACTCGACTGAAGAAAGAAAACTCCGAATGACTTGTCCTTGTTTTCTTTGTATCGTCTGTCTGGATGTTTTGATATCCTTTTTTTGTATCACCTAACTGTCTGGATGTTTTGCGTTCTTGTCCCATTTTTGTATATATATATATATATATATATATATATATATATATATATATATATATAATATAAACAAAGCTTGACTTCCAGTATATAAGGTGCAAGGGGACTTTTGGGAGGGAATTTGGGGAAAAGTGCGTCTTATATGCTGGAAAACACGCGCGCGCACACCACACACATATATGTGTGTGTGTATGTGTGTGTGGTGTGTGTGTGTGTGTGTCTGTGTAACTATACATACATACATACATATATATATATATATCTATATAGACATATATATACACACATACATACAAATATATGTAAATTTACACATATGACTATATATATTTACATATATGTGTACACACACACACATAAATACGCATATGAAACCCCTGGTAATGTTGACTTCTTTTAGAGCCAATGGATTGGAGCCTCTACACTGATGTTGGTCTGGCTAGAAAGAGCAGCCAAGTCTAAAAAGAAAATTATACTTGACCATCATAAATATGTCATAAGATACTGTTGCCCGAGATACCTTTATAAAGGACTAGCAGCATAGCCCGGCGTTGCCCGGGTATGTAAGAGCCTCTAGTAGGCAACGACTAATCCCAATCTAGTCCTTTCCCTCTAGGGAATGAAGGCGCATGTGTAGGTTGCAATGTCTTCTCTTCACTCGAATACTTCTGTGTATACGATGTTCCTAGCTGTCCCTTTGGGCGATAAAAAGGTCGAGTTGTGTCCCCTAGACAGAAAATGTGTTGCATATAAAAAGCTTAGATTCTCGACCCCATGTCGAATTTATCGATTTTTTTCAGAACTGGGGGAACTTTTCAAAATTTTCGTTGCGTTAGTTTTGAATTATGACATTGGGCTATGTGTGTGTCAAGTTTCATCAGAATCGGTTGAAAGCCGTGGTCAGAGTGAGGATACAACCTGACAGACACACAGACAGACAAACTGCCGTTTATATAGAGAGAGATGGGATTGTAACGACTTCAATGCCTGTGAACATTTTTCTGATTAATCAGAGATGACTTGGAACTTAAATAACAAGTTACTTCTATATGATCTTTTGTAGCTGGTGATGATATTTAAATGAAAGATCAATTCTTAAAAACATTTCTATTTCTCTATATAACGCAATAAAAAATATTGCGCTTTGAAAAGAAAAACTGTTTAGATATGCATTCATTTGCTTATCTTACATCTTGTGTATCTTACATATACATTCTTGCTTATCTACTTTTGTGAATAAATAAAATTATACCTCCTGTTAACATTCGCGTTACTGAATTTGTCGAAGTAATATATATATATAAATCTTTTGTTTGAAATTAAGCACTCCCATACAAATAAAAGGAAGGGGTACACCCAAACTAGTTAAAAATCAGCATTTGAAAACAAATGCAAACACATTTTTTTTCAACGACTTGAATCTATTTTAAACTCAAGCTAATGCTAATACACTAACATATAGTGTATAAAGTTGAGTTGGAGAACACTTCTTAACAGTCAAATGTATTTCTCTTAGATATATAATTATACTAGCAGAGGCGGTGAGCTGGCAGAAACGTTAGCACGCCGGGCGAAATCCGTAGCCGTATTTCGTCTGCCGTTACATTCTGAGTTCAAATTCCGCCGAGGTCAACTTTGCCTTTCATCCCTTCGGGGTCGATAAATTAAAGTTCCTGTTACGCACTGGGGTCGATGTAATCGACTTAATCCGTTTGTCTATCCTTGTTTGTCCTCTCTGTGTTTAACCCCTTGTGGGTAGTAAAGAAATAGATATATAATTATACTAGCAGAGATACCCGGCGCTGTTTGGGATTAAAATGGCATAGCTTTCTGTTCTTTTACTAGCTTCAGTCATTTGACTGCGGCCATGCTGGAGCATCACCTTTAGCCGAAAAAAATCGACCCAGGACTTATTCTTTGTAAGGCTAGTACTTATTCTATCGGTTTCTTTTGCCGAACCGTTAAGTTATGGGGTCATAAGCATACCAACATCGGTTGTCAAGCGATGGTGGGCATACAAACACAGACATACTCACTCACACAAGCACAAATATATTCACATATATACGATGGCTTCTTTCAGTTTCTACCAAATCCACTCACAAGGCTTTGGTCGGCCCGAGGCCATAGTATATATATATATATATATATATATATATATATATATATATATATATATATATATACTATGGCGTCTGTGACGTCCTGTTTTTGTTATTATTATTATCATTATTGTTGTTACGTATTTTGTATTCTTATTCGTGTAACATCGTCTGTTTTTCCGTCCTTGTTTTGTATACATTCGGGGCTTTCTTCCAAGGAATCTAATGTGCTTGGCTTAGATTTTCCTTTGGGGCTGACCAGGTCGGAGCAATCTCAAGATTAATCAGCCGAAATTGCGAGGATGATCCGGTTCTTAACTGAAGATTGGAGGCTCCGAATGTCCTGTCCGTGTTTTTTGTATCGTCTTCTAAATGTTTTGCGTTCTTGTCCCAGTTTGTATTTTTTTACACACACACACACACACACACACACACACACACATACACACACACACACACACATATATAGATATATATAATATAATATATATATGATAAAACATATAGCTAGATCACAAAAAGTACATAATAATAAATAAACAGTATATAATATGTAAAAAGACTACGTACGTTTCGTGGCTATAACTTCAATTCGAATTACAATTAAATAAAGCGTTAAAAGATTTAGCTTAAAACGCTGAGAACTTTCCGGACAACCTAATATTTGTAAACAGATTAGTATTTTTAAGAATGCTTTGTTGTGTGGAACCATTTTTCCTATGCCTGACTGCCCAGCTACTTTTGTAAAACCATTTTCCTATGTCACACTGTTCAGCTGTAGTTTTCAAATCATTTTTCCTATCTAAAAGTGATCAGCTGTTATTTTTGTGGAACTATTTTACCTATGTCAGACTGTTCATCTATTTTTGCCAAACCAATTTTCCTACGTCAGAATGCTAGTTATTACTACTTTCGTGAAACTATTTCTCAATGTCAGATTTGAGATTTATCAACAAATAAATATTTTTTTCTTTGTGCCTAAACACTTTTTCAATTGATTGTTAATATATTCCTGTGTCAAAACTATGATGGTTTAGTACTTATGAGATATATTTTGCAAATAAAAATGGGCCAGTGAAATTGTACTACTTGTCTTGACTACGATGTGATGATTACTCTGTGTCTGTCGTATGTCCCAAGTATAGAATATACTTATTATGATGGAATTACGGGAATGAAATTACCAGAAGTTACCAGTGGCGAATTTACCGGGGACGAAATTTCCAGTGGAGAATTTACCGGAGGCGAAATTACCGGGGACGAAATTACAGGTGGCGAAATTACTGGGGACGAAATTACCGGTTGCGAATTTACCGGTGTGTTATTACCTACATTCAACGAATTTACCGGTGTGAAATTACCAACATTCAACTTATCCAGGACCTGATTATAACACACAAAATAACCGTAAAACCCCACCAAACCACCATATGAGAATGAAAAAAACAAGTTAAAGCAAAGATGAATAAGTGCAGAGGGCATAACCAAAGAGTGTCAAGCTCTGGAAAGAATAGCAATGATTCGAGTGAGTATGTACCCCATACGAAAGTCAAAACAACAGTGGAAACCTTAGTACGTTGTACATTAGAAATGAGATAAACCACCATATGAACTCGTGACCCCCACCCACAGGGCACAATTAACGGATACAATACTAAGCGACTTGCACACGAGGGCAAGCACCGCGGAAATATAAAACACACTTTCACTAAAGACTGTGCAAAACCTATAAATACTAAAACCAATAAAAATTCTAGAACTACGTTGTGATGTATTGTTTCATTCGCGAAACAGATAATTTCCAACATTCCTAGATTGTTGTATACAGCGATAGAAAAGCACTTTCTTAAAAATAGCAGATATTACAAAATATTTAATAAACATAATGCATGTCCCGCCTTTTCCAATAGCCACAACCTGGTACAAATAATAGCGGCTCATAATGCAAGTGAACAATATAACTTCCAGGGGAATCCTAGTTACTCGAATCTGAATAATAAGGAAGAAATAAATAAAAACAGAAGGGATATAGGTGATGGGACCGTAGCTGAATGCACTGGAATAAGGGGGAATGCTAACAGAAGAACCAACAGTCAAAGGGAAAAAAATCCTAACAAATCCTTTCACGGGCATGGAAATGGAAGGCCGAACCACTAGAAAGAGCAGCACCGAAACTTATATCTGTAGGGAATTCAGAAATAATATAGGATCGGAGGTAGAGAGAATGGAACAAACTCCTAGGGAAATCAATGACACAATAGATGATAGAAATAGACAAACAGGTCGCAACTGTGCTAGATATAAAATATGCCCATTACATTCAAAATGTAAAGCTAAGAACCTGGTTTATAGATGTAAAGTAACCTTGGAGGGTAGGGAATACTTTTATATAAGTGCTAGCTCCCTTTTTTAAAAAAAAAAGATTGGTCAATCATTTAAATTCCTTTAGAGTTAGGAAAAGATAATAATACAAGCTTAAGTAAACTAATATGGCCATTTAAAAACAAAAACAATAGTTTTTCTATCTATTGGGAACTAATTAGTACTGCTAAGCCTTATTGAATAAGGGAAAATAGATGGTAAAGTTCCTGTGTGGAAGAACTTTACTAACTATTTACATCAAAACACGCATTAATACAAGACACGAACAAGCCATGAGATATTTACACAAACACCGACTGACCTTTAAAAAGTATAAATGATTCTTGATTGCCAACGCCCCAGCAACATTTAAGCTCAGTATAAATAACAGTAGTAATATAACCTATACACAAAAATATTTAATAAAAAATATTCAATAAACATAATTTAAAAAAAGGAAGCCCTGCATAATGTACAACACAAATAAAGGAGCAACCCAACCCCCAAAAATTAATATAAACAAACAAGAACCCTTAAATACAAACACTAATCTTGACTTTAACCTATGTTAAGACCAAGCCCTAACTTCGGACAGCGACTGGGGAGAAGTTAAGGTCAGGAAGTTATTTATATACCTATAAATAACAACATGCCGACCTCCCACAGATATCTATCAAAAGTTTACATCAAACAGTTCACTTCAAGAACGACCAAATGGACGGATCCTGATGAAGCTGCACCGACAATATTGCAAGGTTGCATTTGCAACAGAGAGTAGTCGCTGCAGTGGAATCACGTGTAGGTTTTTATAATATGCTGTATATAACCATAAAATAAATTTTGTGGATGTACAAGTCTCCATACTCTTTATTATTATTAATATTAATATATATTCCAAACAACCTTTACAGTCCAACGTAGAGCACATCGGAATTACCCATCGGAAGAATTCCTTGAGTAACTAACAACCAATTGTAGACACAGACGTTGGTTACTGATCATTGTGGTTAGCCAACAACTGGGATTCAACTGAGAACTAATACAGTAGCCGCCGGATAATATATCCCTCCAAACTCATATATATATAATATATATATCTTACCTCCACTCCCCTCGATCTGTCTCTTTCTTCTCCTCCCTCGTCCACCTTCTCTCTCTTCATCTGTCCCTTTCTCCTGTCTTTTGTTCTCACGTGACCGCTAGCCACTGCTGGGTGCCCTTTTCGTTCCAGCAGTCGTCGAAGCAACACGTATTTGTTCGTCTCCCCGCGGCCATTAGGCACTACTTCAAGCCAGCCCCAACTCAACTCGTCCTGTCGAAAGACCCTTGTCCTACGTCCTGGTTTGTTTTGTTTTTATCTTTACGTTATTGTTTTTACGTTTTTGTATTCTTATTCGTGCTTTCCTTATTGTTGTCACGTATTCTGTATTTTGTTCTTGTACTTCGTTCTTTTTCGTTTCCGTCCCCGTGTTGTATACATTGGAAGCTTTCTTCCAAGGGATCTAATGCGCTTGGCTTAGATTTTCCTTTGGGGGCTGCCCAGATCGGAGCAATCTCAAGATAATCAGCCGAAATTGCGAAGATGATCTGGTTCTTGACTGATGACTGAGGGCTTCGAATGTCCCGTCCTGTGGTTCTTGTGTCGTCTCTTTGGTGTTTCATGTTCTGTCCATGTCTGTATTTATTTTTTACTGTTACATATATATATATATATATATATATATATATATATATAATGTGTTGTGTGTGTGTGTGTGTGTGTGTGTTGTGTGTGTGTGTTTGTGCGTGTGTATGTGTATATGAATACCACTTGATAACCGGTGTTGGTGTGCTTACGTCCCCGCAACTTAACGTTTCGGCAAAAGGAAAAAAGATTGTACTTTAACTGACAAAAAGTTCAACAGTATGCCCGCATATCGTAATACATTTATTCCGATGAAAATCGCAGTCAGTGGGAAGCCTGTGACCACTTTTTAGTTGTAATTTCTTGGATACACGGAGGAGTGCATGAAAGGGAACAACACAGGTCATTTATAATGTTCAGTTACTTCGTTACTTCACTTTCATTTGCAATAGAGTTGACAGACCTGACTCACAAAGATGACACAATTGGAAGCAATACATGTATAGTTCTTTCTGCCACTTTTGGATAAGAATCACATATAAAAGAATAAGAATTGTGATTAATTTCTTATAGAACATATCTCTCACTCTTGGTTCATTTTTCAGCTCAAGAAATTCATGTTCATCATAATCAAGAATTTTCAACTAACAATTTAAGTGGATATCATACCTAATCCAAAACCTGATCTGAGTTTAGAAAAATATCGACTCACTTCATTCCGAAAGCACTTTTAGCTTTTGCTATTTTATTTGTATCTGTATTAGACTGCAGCCATGCTGGAGCACCATCTAATAGATGAAATGAGACTCACTTCATTCCGAAAGCACTTTTAGCTTTTGCTATTTTATTTGTAGCTGTATTAGACTGCAGCCATGCTGGAGCACCATCTAATAGATGAAATGAGAACCAGAACTAAAAGTAGCACTTTTAGTTCTGGTACTCAGAACAGTTAAGTTACAGGATATAAACAAACTAACACTGGTTGTCAAGCAGTGGAGGCAAGCAAACACAAAGACACATGTATCTCGGCTTCTCACATTTTCGTCTATCAAAATCACTCACAAGGCATTGGCAGGATCGAGGCTATAGTAAAAGACATGAATAAGGTACCGTGCAGTGGGGCTGAACCCGAAGCTACGTGGTTATGAAGCGAATTTCTTAACCACACAATCATGTTTTCTTTCCTGGTATCAGGAAATTTAGTGTATTTACCTATTCAAAAATATCAGCTAAATGGACAAGATGTATAATTCAGTCTTCATCAATCAGCCTGGCAAAAGATTTAATTTTATTCAGAACAAACAGATAAATGAATAAACTGCAGTAATAGTGATTTAAGTTCAAGTACTAGTTCAGGTACATTTCCTCTTAATGTTAAAAAGAAGCAAACGATGATATGTGTCTCCATCAATATTTAGCTGCTTCTTTGATAAAATCCCCAATTTAATTATTTTTTATCTGGGACATTCCTTAGTGGAAGTACTTGGCGTTAATCCATTCACTGACTGCTTTTTATTTTAGGTGGCGCTTTTTTCATACAAACCAGATTTTGTTCTCTTCGTAATTGGTGCTCTGCTATAACAACACTCACAGAAATTATTGCACAAATGATTTTCTCATTCTGTGATACATATCTAAGGTCTTGAAAGTTGTTTAAATAGGAGAATAACAGAGAAAAGTCGTTAATAACTCCTCTTTGAGAGAACCTGAGTGAACATACTTTGCAAACACCAGAAACTGCGAACACAATGTCACATTAGCTGATTTAACATGAGAATAGTCAAATACAGTGACTTTGATCCCCTGTTCATCTTGATCCTTGATGTCAATGGTTATGTAACTTAACCGCCACTTCCTTAACAGAACTGCGTGTTACTGAAACAGCTGTAAGTTTATTCTCCGATATATTTTCCAACAAGATTTCCACAGTTTTGAGAGCACAAAATTTGATCAAAGTTATCTTAATTGTATGCTCTAATATTTTTCCTTTGCTGTCTCCAGTATTACGGTATTAGAATCTGTAATACTCTTTTGGCTCTTTTCTGGGAATGCTTCTTGTAAGCTGAGAGTTCTGATGACCATATTCTTTTCACTCTGCTGAGATATTCATTTTTGGCCCTTTCTTTACTAATGGGTACGTCATATCTGTTACTCTCATCTTGTTCGAGATATCTATAATTGTCACCTGTCCGTAGAGGTTGTATCGTCAAGCCGTCTATTCTTAGGTGTTCAGAAGAGGGCACAAGTTTCCCACGTTTTATTGTTAAAAATGTACATTTGGACTCAGGAAATTTCATCCCAATGTCTATAGAAAATTGCGCTATAAGGTTAAGTTGTTGCTTTTTTATGTAGTTATTATTTGGCCCATATAGCTTCGACAAGGAAAACATGGGAACTACTTCTGGATCTATTTCTCTGGTCACTATGTTTTGTGAGCAGGTATGATTGTAGATTTAATGAGGAGATAAAGCGTAACATTGACAGGATATCACTGTCAAAGATGCCTTTTTGGTAGTGAATATTATCCGACTCAGTTTGCTCCTTATCACTCCTAAAGAGCAAAGTGGCGTACCAAGTCTTGATCAGACATTCAATAGCACTCATTAGTGAAACTTTGGCTAACTGAAAATCCTTCATAATCCACCCATGTGGTATACCATCAAAAACGTTCTGGTATTCCAGCCACACAACAGTTACCGTAAATCCTTGAGTATAATCCGCATCCCCCCCCCCAAATTTAAAGGTCAAAATCCCTAGTGCGTACTATATACGATGTTAAAAATGAAAATTTGAAATTATTTTCTAAGAAATGTCCGAGTCTCTATTTGCTATCCGGCAATGTTTATTCAGACGCATTTTGTGATGTCGGGCGCGAAAATGCCTTAAATCATCCATAACTTGCAGTTAGCAACATTTATTAAACGTTATTACTGTTACTTCTTTAAATGCACAAAAAAGTTACACCTTTGCATTATGTTATATATACACTAATAATAAAGGACGTTACCGTATACATTTTTACAAACCAAGGACGTTATATAGACCTCCTTGACTCAAGTTTATACACAAGGTTTAGTTTTTCAGAAGTATAGCCCCCTAAAAATCCCCTGCGTATTATACTCGAGGATTTACGGTAAGTTCCTGTGCCTTTGCTTTTTTTTCTTGGATCATTTTGTTAATTAGTAGCAGCTGTATGCCACTCCACACCTCCTTCTTTCTTCTAACTTAATCAGGATTTATAACGTTGTTGGTTGCATAATGATTCTGCAAGAACAGATTCAACACCCAGTGTACATGATAGTCTCTGCAGGCAAGACGGTAATTTTTAGCAAGAGCGGTTTGGCTATTTTGGGGGATGAAGGAGAATGGTTGCAGTTGATATCATTGGGGCAGTTTTTGTATGCCCTTGATACTTTCTCTATACAATCGTATGAGGTCGAAATTCTTCAGCCAGTAACCTGTCCTGGGAATTTCCTGTTAGACATTTTCTGTAGCACTGTTTCCAGTATGTATGTATGTATGTACGTATGTATATATGTATGTATGTATGTATGTATGTATGTAGCATACACTCATATATATATATGTATATATATATATCTCCGTGTTTCTTTTCTGTGTATCTTTCTGTTGAAGAGCGTAGGCTCGAAACGTAAAAGACTTGTTTTATTATATTCCTGAGCGCCTACTAATACAATTGTTTGTTTGTACTCCACCTGCCTTCGTCTTTTGTTTATTTTCATAAAGCTTCACGTTATATATATATATATATATATATATAGATATATATATATATATATATATATATATATATATATATATATATATATATATACCGTAAATCCTCGAGTATAATCCGCATTTTCCACCAAAATTTAAACGTTAAAATCCCTAGTGCATACTGTATACGAGGTTAAAAATGAAATATATTTTCCAAGCAATGTCCGAGTTTCTATTTGCTGTCCGGCAATGTTTATTCAGACGCATTTTGTGATGTCGGGCGCGAAAATACCTTAAGCTAAGCCTGATAGCAATGAAGTCATAAAAGAATCATCCATAACTTGCAATAAGCAACATTTATTAAAATAAAAGTATTCAGAACACAGAATAACATATAACAAAAATAGTTTACAAACATATTTACATTCCCATATAACAGCAAGAAGGGGGAAAAAAGCCAAACATCCTGAGCTTGAAAAAATTTTGCTTGAATGGCCAGAGGAAAGAAGACTTGGTGGAATAGCCATTAATACAGTACACTTAAGGCTACAGGCAAAATTCATTGCTAAAAACATAAACCTTAATGAGTCAGAATTTAAAGCATCACGTGGCTGGGCCAGTAACTTTATGTCAAGGTATAAAATCGTTTACTAAACGTGGAAGGGTTCGTGCTCCCGACCTGACTTTGATATGCAAATGGATCGTGTATGCATGGAATGAACTTGATCCTCAGATTATTGTGAAAAGTTTTATCAAATGTTGTGTATCGTCTGCCTTTGGTTGGTACCCAGGATGACGTTGTATGGAAAGATGAAATAAATGAAAGTGAGTCTTCTGATGTTGACTATGAATCTGACGATGACGGAGATTCACACTACAATGATGCTGACATGTTTACGGAGGAACAAATGGAACAGTTATTTGATGCTGAAAGTGACGTTGAATTTGTAGGATTTGAATAAATGTTTTTGCTTTTGCTTTTGTAACTGTTAGTGATAAATATGTAAAGGCAATTTACTTAATATTTATTTTTCACTGACGTTATTACTGTTATTTCTTTATTTTCTGCAAAAGAAATGAACAAAAAAGTTTCACATTTGCATTATGTTACATAATAATAATAAAGGACGTTGCCATATACATTTTTACAAACCAAGGACGTTATATAGACCTCCTTGACTCAAGTTAGAGTGCGTATATGTACACAAGGTTTAGGTTTTTCAGAGGTATATATATATATATATATATATATATAAAACATATATATATATTATATATATATAATATATATATCTACGTTTATATATATATAAAACCTATATATATATATATATATAACATATAATATATATATATATATATAATATATATATATATATATATATATATATATATATATTATACATACATATATATATATATATATATATATATATATATATAATATTATCTATACGTTATATATATATATAAAACCTATATATATATATATATATATATAACGTATATACACATAATGTATATTTATAGTATATAATTAATGCTCACACACACACACCAAACAGAGCATATACTGCTTATATGTATCTGATATTTTTAATATATAATACATATACATACGCATTCATGTGTGTGTGTGTTTATAATCTATAATATAAATACGATATATATTATGTGGGTTGGTTGGTTGGTGTGCATATGTGTGTATTTGTGTGCATTTATGGAGACATATATACAGAAACTAATACAAAGCGAGAGAAAGGAATAAAGAGAAAGTATGAGAGAATGAAGAGAGAGAGAGAGAGAGAGAGAGAGAGAGAGAGAGAGAGAGAGAGACAGAGATGGAGAGCGAGGTAAAGAATGTGATCATGCATGCGAAATTAATGCGGGTATGAATAGTCAACAAAGAAAAAAAAAAGAATTTTTTTGTCAACCTGAACTTGTCAGCTGGAAAGACAACTGATGACGCAGTTGGTGAAGCTCTGTAGTAAGCAGCCCCACCCTGTAATATTTATTTATTTATTTATTTATTTATTTATTTATTTATTTATTTATTTATTTTATAATTTATTCGGAGTTGTCTCGTATTAATCATTGAAGATATTTGATTCTGCAAAACCTGTTTTTTACTTGTCCATTTTTTTCTCTCGAGTTTTAATCGGAATCCATTCCCTAACGATTTCAAATTACGCAACCAGCCGTTATTGTTTTCCCTTTTCGACGTATTTTCTAGGTTTTAAATCATATGTTTGAAACGCAGAAATTTACGATTCTAGGATCTTTACCTTTTTGACCTACAGATTTAAAAAATAATTTTTTTTGTAACTAAACACTTTCAAACTTTGGACACTGGTAGAATGTGTCATATAAAACATCTTTTACTCTTAACGTTTTTGAGAAAAGCTTATATTTAGGAAGTTATTTCACGTTAAAGTTGTCGTATTTGGTAACTTCAACCAATCAGTGATGTATTCAGCTGAATAAAATTACTGCTGTTGTTTGTCAACAAGAACTTCCGGCGGTGTATATTTCGTTTGTCACTGTTATTTATGACAACCCTAACTCTAAAGCCCTAACCCTAAAACCTTAACTCTAACCCCAAAACCCTAACCCTAACCCTCTAACCCTAAAACCCTAATCCTAACCCCCTAACCTAAAATCCTAACCGTAACCCTAAAACCCTAACGCTAAAACCCTAACCCTAAAACCTTAAAGTTAAAACCAGTACAAACGCACGAACGATGTCATAAATAACAGTGACAATCGAAAAATACACCGCCGATAGTTGTTGTTGACAAACAACGGCAGTAACTTTATTCAACTGAATACACGTCATTGATTGGTTGAAATTACCGAAATACGAGAACTTCAACACGAAATATCTTTATAAACATAAACTTTTCTCAAAAACGCTAAGAGTAAAAGGTGTTTTATATGACACATTCTACCAGTATACAAAGTTTGAAAGTGTTTAGTTACAAAAAAATTACTTTTTAAATCTGTAGGTCAAAAGGTAAAGATCCCGATTCTATACCTTTTGTTTCGGAAATCCCATTTTTTCATTCCCGTCAGTCCCATGTTTTTTTTTTCCATTCCTGAATACAGAGTCAGTCGTGACCTTTGGATTTTTGAGTTCTTTCGATCTTTTTTTTTTTTGTGAATTCGGGCTTACAATCATGTGACTGTGAGTTCGATTCTCAGACCGATCTGTGTGCTGTGTCCATGAGGAAGACAGTTTATTTCACGTTGCTCCAGTTCACTCAGCTGTAGAAATGAGTTGGTGCCAAGCTGTATCGATCTTTGCCTATCCCTTGGGCAACGTCAGTGGCATGAAGAGGGAAGACAGGCATACACGGACGACTGCTGGTCTTCCACAAACAAGCTTGCCCGGATTTGTGCCTCGCATGGGGGTTACTTTCTCGGTGCAATCCCATGGTCATTCGTGACCGAAGGGGGTCTTTACCCTTTTATAAGTTTTAACCTTAAGAAATTTTGATTCTTCACCCCGACATCAATTCTCACAAATTCAGTTATTCGTGACGGTGGTGGGTATTTATGATATAATTTTAAGGGTGTGATCCTCTGTGCACTATGTTTTGTGTCAAGGGGAAGAAACGGGAGGAACACGGCGAGAATACAGTTCATCGTATGTTCGATTAGAGGTGAAAAATGAGCTATACCGGATAGAAATAGTAGTTACACCTCCTTCAGATCACACACTAATGAAATCAGTCTTTGTCGACTCTCGTTTCTGCTAAACTCAACAAGACACATTTCAGGTGAAGGAGACCTGGATTTTCCGCTTCTCGTTTCCGCCAAGTTATAAACCATTTACTTTTGAGGTTCTAGCAAAAACATTGGATTGTGGGGATAGAATGTGAAAAGGCTGGCTACATACACGTTAGCATATGTCAGGTGCATAAACCAG
>NC_043001.1:29836516-29903458 GCF_006345805.1 Octopus sinensis | reverse complement strand
AGTAATGAGTAATCACAAGAATGAGCAAGGGGAGTGGTATTTGGAAAAAAAAGATAATGTGAAGGAAAGGGGGTGAGGAAATATTTGTGGACAAGAGGAAGAAAAAAGTATACATGAAGGGATGGGATGGGATTGTAATTGGAAATCGAGAGAGAAGGGAGTAGAATTGTAGTGACTACTACTGACTATCAAATAAAGAATGTATATTGTTGTGTGCTGTGAGCGTGTTTACAGTATGAAGTAGTAGATGTGTATGTGGGCGTATGTGCTTGTAAGTATACAAAAGGAGGCGGGGTAGGAGCGGTGAGGCATGTGGAATAAGAGAAAAAACGAGTTTTATGTGGTGAGGAAAGGTAAAGCTAGAAGTATATATAAATGATAATAAGGAATTAGAGATAGAATAATGGGAATATATAGGTGGTTAAATATGTGGTGGTAGTGAGGGTAAATAAGGGTGAAAAGTTTAAGAAAGCAAAGGGAAAAGATGCGGCGTGGGTGTTGTTATTTGTATTTTGAGAATAGACTTAGAGATCGATGTTTACAGGTAAAAATTATTCTGCTGCGTTCATTAAGACAATCCGTGGATTACATAATAGCCAAGACCTCGGCTATGTAAAGATCACATTTGTTATTATACCGCTGTATTGTTTTGGGGTGGGTGACAATGGAGCACTTGAGAGTGTAAGAAGGTGATTCATTTTTTTTATCCTTACTGTGCTCTCTACACACTCGGATCGAATCTTCTATGTGCTATCATGTTCCTACTTGCGACAATGTAAACTTCCATTCAGTCAATATATATTTCTTTACTGCCCACAAGGGGCTAAACATAGAGGGGACAAACAAGGACAGACGAAGGGATTGAGACGATTATATCGACCCCCGAAAAGATGAAAGGCAAAGTTGACCTCGGCGGAATTTGAACTCAGAACGTAACGACAGACGAAATACCGCTAAGCATTTCGCCCGGCGTGCTAACGTGTCTGCCAGCTCGCCACCCTTGATCTGACGAGTAGCCTGTGGTATACACCTTGCTTAGATATTTACCACTTCCGAGGTTCCGCTCGCTATGAAACATGTAGCCCGGATCTTATCTTACTCCGTGTATGTGTGTGTGTGTGTCTGGGTGGGTGGTGGTGCGTTTGTGTGTGTGTGTATATATATATATATATATATATGTATATATATATAAACATATTCTTTTACTTGTTTCAGTCATTTGACTGCGGTCATGCTGGAACACTGTCTCTAGTCGAACGAATGGACTCTAGGACTTATTCTTTGTAAGCCTAGTACTTATTCTGTCGGTGTCTTTTGCCAAACCGCCAAGTTGCGTCTACCAAATCCACTCACAAGGCTTTGGACGGCCCGAGGCTATAGTAGAAGATACTTGCCCAACGTGCCACGCAGTGGGACTGAACCCGGAACCATATGTGGCTGGTAAGCAAGCTACTTACCACACAGACCATCCTGCGCCTACATATGTATATATATATATATATATTATATATATATATGTTCTTGACTGATGATTGAGGGCTTCGAATGTCCCGTCCGTGTTTTTTGTGTCGTCTTCTAAATGTTTCACGTTCTTGTCCCAGTTTGTAATATTTTTTACTTTTACATATACATACATATATATATATATATATATATATATATATATATGTATATACTTCCGAGGTTTTGCTAGCTAGGAAACATATAGCTTGGATTTTACCAGCTCCATTTCCTAAGTCCAAGCTATATATGTTTCCTAGCTAGCGAAACCTCGGAAGTAGTAATTACTGAACGAAAGCTACTCCACTAGCTACTCATCAGGCCGAAGATACATTAGTATCTCCTGCGAGTTAACTTGGGAACCCTTGACGAAAGTACCCTTCATTTAACTAAAATATCTTCGGTCTGATAAACAGCTAGTAGAGTACTCCTCGTTGAGTAATTACTACTTCTGAGGTTCTGCTAGCTTGGAAATAAATATAACCTGGATTTTACCTGGTCCATTCCCTAAATTTGAATTTTTATTCGCATACATAGCAATCCTAGTTGCCAACCATGAACTATAAAATAACTTTTTTCGGCTAATCTACTTCGATATGGGAAGAATTTACAACCTTCTACGTCAATAAAGCACTATTGTTCTTGAGAGTTGTGTTTTTATACTTTCTACGGACTGCTAGAAGCTTACTAACTTCCTACACCGGAGTCCTTGGATCTTACTTTTACGTATCATTACACACACACACACACATACACACACACACACACACACACACACACACACATTGCTAGGCCTCCTCGACACTAAGTATCTCTCCTGGTGAACTCATTTCCTTAACAAAGCAAAACCTACATCTCAAACTTGGCCTTTCTTTTCTGGGACAGAAAACACTTTAAATGTCACCACTACATCAATTACTGACACTCTACAAAGCTCAGATGAAGCATGGGATGAATATATACTGTCCACATCTGGAACAGTGCAGCAACTACTTATACATTCAAAGATAGGTTAATCAACTGATTGGCCTGGAGTCGCTCAAAAACACACTCCAACCTGTAGTATGTATGTATGTATGTATGTATGTATGTATGTATGTATGTATGTGTCAGGTCACTTTTGAGTGCTACTTGTAACATGTAACCCAGTACAACCTGTTGCATAGTTGGGTCGTCGGTGACTAAACCGGCAACCCCACCAAGCTTGCTTGGTGAGGAGGGTGTTTATTGGACACCCTGTGGGATAAAAAACAAAACCCGTCAAAGGGCGGAGGAACTCTCGAGAGTCAACGGCCATCCAATAAATGTCTTAAGGCTGTATCATGCGCGGGGACATAGAAATAATCAGACTGAATACCCGATCGCGCGGTTAAATCATTGGGAGTGAAGGATTCCTAGCCTTTGTTAGGGCATCCTTCTAGGAGAAGGTAACTCAGGTAACTGGGATAACCCCGATATAAAACCTGCGGCTCAGTGGTTACCGATGATGTTGACTTGTTCTTCTTTTCGGATTATGGCTGCTGTTGCTTAGTGAGTGGATTGACTCAGTGCACAGCCTTTCCTCACTTAAAAAAAAAATCCTCTTGCACAGGCATTGCACGATAACAACATTGATTAAGCTTCGTGCAATGGCCATACTCGATAACGAGGGGGCAGCCACCATGTATGTATGTATGTATGTATGTATGTATGTATGTATGTATGTACGTATGTACGTATGTACGTATGTATGTATGTATGTACGTATGTATGTATGCATGTATGTGTATATGTATGTATGTATGTGTGTGTATGTATGTATATATGTATGCGTGTGCCTGTATGTATGTATGTATGTATGTATGTATGTATGTATGTATGTATGTATGTACGTACGTACGTACGTACGTATGTATGTATGTACGTATGTATGTATGCATGTATGTGTATATGTATGTATGTATGTATGTATGTATGTATAGTTGTCAAAGAATCCATAAGTCATAAAAAACGGTTCCTTGTATATTTGTCAATAGCGCGGATTTATTGATCTTAAAGCTCATTTCATCAATCGTTGATATTATAGACATCAGTTACTTCTATTACAATGTAATCAATAACTGCCATCACTTTGTGTACAGATGAAGGAAAGATCCAAGGAAGGGAAGACGGAGGAAAAAAATCGCTAACGATACACACGCAGTCACACACACACACACACACACACACACACACACACACACACACACACACAAGTTATTCGCACTTTGCCATGACATATTTTCATTATTGTCATTCCCTTCTGCGCATGCGTGCTTATAGCTGATACTATCGATTGTTAAGCACCAAAAATTATCCAGATATTTTATTAGCAGCTTCAATTGCAATAGGGTCAAAGTTGAGGCAAAATTCCTCGAAAAATAAGTACCGTCACATAACTATATTTCAAACTCTATCAGCTTCAGCCACAACTGTGGTGATCAATTTTTTACTGCCAAAGATGATGTAACAGTACAAAATGATGATGCAATATTTGCAATGTAATGGTTTGAAACAGGTAGGGAGAAAATAACGAGAAAACAGAAATTATTCATTTTGTGCCTCAGCTACCAATTAGTCCTCAACATATATATATATTATATATATATATAATATATATATATAATATTTTATCTAGTTCATCAGCTCATGTGCTGTGGCCATGCTGGGGCACCACCATTCAGTGTTGTTACATGATTTTACTTCACGAATGCTTTTTAGCAATTGCCATTTGGTGCATGAGAGAGTGCATGAGAGTGCATGAGAGCTGCCCTCATCTGCACCTCTTGCCGTGAAGTTGGTTCATCTGGGACACCTGACAGGAAGAGATCCAGTTTTATTTTAAAGACATCTGCATCCACCCCATGCAGGTCTCTCAGGTCCTTCGGGAGGATATTGAAGAGCTGTGGACCTCTGAAGCCCAGACTATCACAGTATCTTGTCCTACATATATAATACTTATCAAAGGGAAATGGAAATTAATTAAAATTTTCATTTCCAGTAGCCTAACGTGTAAAAATTTAGTAAAAAGACTATGTATTAGTCATAAGATACAGTGTACATATAAACACATGAGGAATCCACTCGTGGGATTCAACACGCTAGAAAGAACAGCTAGGTTCCATAACCACAAAATTAGGGATAAAATTCGACAGGAACGAATTTTATACCTAATTTTGTGGTTATGGAATCAAGCTGTTCTTTCTAGTGTGTTGAATCCCACGAGTGGATTCCTCATGTGTTTATATGTACACTGTATTTATATAATATATGTATTCAGGATTAAATAAAAATGCAACAAACGGAAAATTTGACATATACATATATATATATATATATATAATATTATATATATATTATATATAATATATATATATAGATATATATATATATATACGTACGTGTGTATGTGTGTATATATATATATATATATATATATGCCTATTTCGGCATGTTGGTGTCTTTAGACACCCTCATTTTTAATTATATATATATATATTATATATAATATATATATATAATGCCCTTAATATAAATAAATATGTATTATATATATATATAAACTAGCGGAAAATTATCGGTATTCTGCTAAGATATTTAAAACTGGACCTTGTCGAAAAAAATCAAAATGCTAAGGAACATTAAGAATGAAAAAAAAAAAAAAGCACGAAATAATAAAACAGAGACAAACCAAGAAAATATTCTTCTAAAAATTATCTAAAATAAGTTAGAAGGAATAATATTTGTAAGGAAGTTATCAAAATTATTTGGGCTGGTTGTGTAGGTGAGTATAAGTTAGAACTGAATAACCTTACATTTAGGTTTACGCACCAAAAAGAAGAAAAAATACAAACTAGAAAAGGTACAAAAGATTCTTGCTACTTTTAAACTTTGCTATATGTCTCTATTCTGTATTATATAAAATATAAGCTCACACCCAAGTCAAAGTAGCATTTTTTATTTATTTGTCTCTAATCCTCTTCCCCTCTCTTTCATAAACGCACAAAAACACACAGTCAAAGGCCAAAAAGCACTGCGAAAACGAACAAAATACATAAAAAATCTGACTTGACAATTGTATCATTCTTGACATAAAAACAGATGTAGTAACTTCATTCTTGTTCATGTCTATTCATTTCTCAAACACACCTACATGAGAATAAATTTTCTTTTCCTGTCGCTGCCCATTGCGTTTGTCTCTCCTTCATACAGTCAAAGACTGTGTGTATATTTTCACACAATCGTACACGTATATTTATTCTGACTCAGCGTACAATGTAGAATACTTGTGAGATGTATGTATGTACATGTGAGTATGCGCATACAAATATGCATATATATACATATATACATATATGCATATATACAGACAGACACACATACACATATACACATACATATAAAAAGATCAGGTTTTAAAAAAATACTTTGAATACGCAATGCGGGGAGTTAATCATTATTTTATTATTTGATCTCTAGTGCATGAGGACGCAAAAAAAAAAAAAAAATGAGACCCAGTGATTTAAAATCTTAGTAATAGTGCAGTAATAATAATAAGTATTGTTTTCCTGGGCAATAACTGAAGTTACTCGGTCACTGGTGAAGTCACAACCCTCTATTGCTAATTTCTCTCTTCATGTGCGCAGATCTATTGGAAAGATACAATTTTACACGTGTTAATTACATAGAGCTGAAATCTCTCTTACTCTTTTACTCTTTTACTTGTTTCAGTCATTTGACTGCGGCCATGCTGGAGCACCGCCTTTAGTCGAGCAAATCGACCCCGGGACTTATTCTTTGTAAGCCCAGTACTTATTCTATCGGGCTCTTTTGCCGAACCGCTAAGTGACGGGGACATAAACACACGTAAATGCTAGGGGGACAAACACAAACACACACATACATATATATATATACATATATCCGACAGGCTTCTTTCAGTTTCCGTCTACCAAATCCACTCACAAGGCATTGGTCGGCCCGGGGCTATAGCAGAAGACACTTGCCCAAGATGCCACGCAGTGGGACTGAACCCGGAACCATGTGGTTGGTAAACAAGCTACTTACCACACAGCCACTCCTGCGCCTATAGATATAATCTATAATTCACTAATGCAGGCACTCCGTCGGTTACGACGACGAGGGTTCCAGTTGATTCAAACAGCCTGCTGAGCACTCCACAGACACGTATACTCTTAAGGTGGTTCTCAGGGAGACTCAGCGTGGCACAGAATATGACAAAGCTGGCTCTTTGAAATAGAGGTACTTGCTCAATGACACAACGTTCCGCCGGTAATCGAACTCATCCCCTTACGATCATGAGCTGAATACCCATAACCATTTTTGATACACCGGTTATAAAGCAACAGAATTAGTCTAAGAAATAGGCGGCAAGGTGGCAGAATCGTTAGCACGCCGGGCGAAATGCTTAGCGGTATTTCGTCTGCGTTACGTTGTGAGTTCAAATTCCGCCAAGGTCGACTTTGCCTTTCATCCTTTCGGGGTCGATAAATTAAGTACCAGTTACGAACTGGGGTTGATGTAATCGACTTAATACCTATGTCTGTCCTTGTTTGTTCCCTCTGTGTTTAGCCCCTTGTGGCTAATAAAGAAATAGGAAATAGGTATTTCGTCTGTCGTTACGTTCTGAGTTCAAATTCCGCCGAGGTCGACTTTGCCTTTCATCCTTTCGGGGTCGATTAAATAAGTACCAGCTACGCACTGGGGTCGATATAATCGACTAGATCCGTTTGTCTGTCTTTCTTTGCCCCTTCTATGTTTAGCCCCTTGTGGGTAGTAAAGAAATAGGTATTTCGTCTGTCGCTACGTTCTGAGTTCTAATTCCGCCGAGGTCGACTTTGCCTTTCATCCTTTCGGGGTCGATTAAATAAGTACCAGCTACGCACTGGGGTCGATATAATCGACTAGATCCGTTTGTCTGTCTTTCTTTGTCCCTTCTATGTTTAGCCCCTTGTGGGTAGTAAAGAAATAGGTATTTCGTCTGTCGCTACGTTCTGAGTTCAAATTCCGCCGAGGTCGACTTTGCCTTTCATCCTTTCGGGGTCGATTAAATAAGTACCAGTTACGCACCGGGATCGATGTAATCGACTTAATCCGTTTGTCCTCTCTGTGTTTGTCCTTGTTTGTCCTTGTGGGTAGTAAAGAAATAGGTATTCTGTCTGCCGTTGCGTTCTGAGTTCAAATTCCGCCGAGGTCAGCTTTACCTTTCATCCTTTGGAGGTCGATAAATTAAGTACCAGCTACGCACTGCGATCGATATAATCGACTTAATCCCTTTGTCTGTCCCTGTTTGTCCACTCTATGATTAGCCCCTTGTGGGCAATAAAGATATAAGAATTTGTCAAAGAAGAGCGGAATATTTTCAGGATTTATGTTGGCTGGGAGTTGCGGAAAGTGGTGCAGAATAAATGGTAGGAAAGATTTTCAAAATGTGATACATCATAAGAAATTTTGGTTAGTTTAACAGTGATAGTAGAGATAATTATCATGCATGTTGACCGAATATAGCCATGTGGAAATGTGTATAGTAGAGAAAATGATAACCTGAATGAATAGTGGAGCCACTGGATATAAAGAAACTGCTTATAGGTATGCGAGAGAGTATACGTGAACAAAGTAAAGTAAAATTGCGAAGCAACTGATTAATAAATAAATTAATATAGATAAATAAATAAATAATTTTAGATTACTCTTTTACTCTTTTGCTTGTTTCAGTCACGTGACTGTGGCCATGCTGGAGCACCGCCTTTAGTCGAGCAAATCGACCCCAGGACTTATTCTTTGTGAGCCTAGTACTTATTCTATCGGTTTCTTTTGCCGAACCGCTAAGTTACAAGGGACGTAAACACACCAGCATCAGTTGTCAAGCGATGTTGGTGGTGGTGGGGGGACAACCACAGACACACAAACATATATATATATATATATATATATATATATATACCACGGGCTTCTTTCAGTTTCTGTCTACCAATCCACTCACAAGGCTTTGGTCGGCCCGAGGCTATAGTAGAAAACACTTGCCCAAGGTGCCAAGCAGTGGGACTGAACCCGGAACCATATGGTTCGTAAGCAAGCTACTTACCACACAGCCACTCCTACGCCTATAGATTAGTTAATTAAGTGCACAAAAGAATGATTCGCAAGATAAATGGATTAAGGTTTGAAAATATAAGTAGAAGAATTCGTAGGGATTAAAGATTTAGAGATTTGAACGAAAAGGGCTAGGGAGATGGATAATAGAATGAGTACCGTAAATCCTCGAGTATAGTCCGCCCATAAGTATAATACGCAGGGGATTTTTAGGGGGGGTGTACGTCTGAAAAACCTAAACCTTGTGTATAATACGCACCACTTCTCTAACTTGAGTCGTGTGCAATTAAGCCAGCAGCACCTAGTCGAACAGACACTTCCACGCATGCGTAATACAATAACGGTGATGTTCTTAACTGTTATATGGGAATGTAAATATGTTTGCAAATTGTTTTTGTTACATGTTATTCTGTGTTCTGAATACTTTTATTTTAATAAATGTTGCTTACTGAAAGTTATGGATGATTCTTTTATAACTTCATTGCTTTCAGGCTTAGCTTAAGGTATTTTCGCACCCGACATCACAAAATGCGTCCGAATAAACATTGCCGGACAGCAAATAGAGACTCGGACATTGCTTAGAAAATATTATTCATTTTTAACCTCGTATATAGTACGCACTAGGGATTTTGACCTTTAAATTTTGGGGAAAAAATGCGGATTATACTCGAGGATTTACAGTAAATATAAGAAATCCGCGAACTTATGATGAATAAACGGTGATATAACTAAGAATTCGTGTAGGAAGAAACGGGAGAGTTTTTCCATGTTTGCAGTTCAACAAAAATATGAATGCGTAAATGAACAGCTGTAAAATAAATAATTAAAAATGAATGCGAGGATATTTTCTAAAGTGAGTAAAATGTTAAACCAATAAATAAAGAGGAAATATCTTCGTAAGAGAAGCTTATAAGATAAAAAGTTATTTTTACAAGTCTATTTGTATAATTATAGTGTTTGAAGGAATGGTGAATTAGTTTGGTAACCAAATTTTGTTTTCTTTTTTTCAACTATGCAATTCTAATTGTATTTTTTAAAAATCTTTTACTTGCTTCAGATATCGGATTGCGGCCATACTGGTGCACGGCCATAACGGTTTTTAATCGAAAATCGAACAAACCGACCTAGATATTTATGTTTTGCTTTTAAGTCTGGTAATTATTCTAACAGTTACTTATGTTGAACCACTAAGTTATAGGGACAGGAATAACACAACAACGGTTGTCAAGTGGTGTGTGTGTGTGTGGTAACACACACACACACACACACACACACCACTACATGCTTCTACAAAGTTGCCGTCAACCAAATTCACTCAGAAAGTATTGGTCGGTCCGGGGGCTTCAGCAAAGACACTTGTCGAAGGTGCTGCCCAGTGGGACTGAACCCGAAGCATAGGCGCATAGCTACATTTTTGTAGGAGCGAGGATAGGGTCAATGAACTTGGTCGGTACCAAAGCAACTTTGTGTAACTTCATACAAACGAAAAACAACAACAAAAAAAAAAAAGAAAATAACACACACACACACACACACACAAGCACACACACACACAAGTGGCTTTATGTAAAACTCCATTAACTCCATCTATAGTACGCACATTTTCCCACCAGAATGAATATTAAAATTGAGGCGCTAGTATTATTAAATGGTATTCGGCCGATATCACTCGTAGGACGACCGTTGTAAGAACTGAATAGAGGTGGAAATTGTCATGTTTAATAATTTCAAAATGGTTTTTTATCTCTTTAAAACCATTTTGCCAAATTGCCAAATACCGTGGCGAAGAAAGATGCAAAATTCATTTTATCTTAATAGAGAGAAAAGCAAACATTTCCACTAACATTTTTCGGAGGAGATGATATTCAGGCCATAAAGTTTCTTCTCAGTCACTTTTATTACGGAGTTACACAATAATAAAAAACAAAATGTATTTTAGATTACGCTTTTATCGTTTAACGATATATCTATTATATAAAATCCGTTCTGTCTGTGTGTGCGTGTGTGTCTTCTAGGATCTCGGGCATCCTCCATCCGATTGCATTTGTACGCGCAAGTACATCAGCTGTTACCACTAGCTTTTCCATGCCCTTCAACATCCCGTAAAGTAAGTTAGCTTAAAATTAGTTACTTAGTTCCCTAGGTTGTTGCTTTTCATCAAAAATCATCCCAAGCTGATTTCCTATATGTTTTTTCGGATAAACTTATTATTGTCCCAGGTACATTCTCATAAATTCATCATGCTATCCCATCTAGATTTACCTCCAGCTAACCCATTTGCACGCATCGTTTCTGTCCTGCTTTTCTTCCGTCAACCTGTACATAACTGCACCTTCCATTTTTTGTTGTTTTTGTACAGCTTAAAGGCACGTTTCTTTCCTGCCAAGCTTACTTGTTTAAACCATGTTTGTGTTCTCCTCATCAACAGCCTTATCATTACTGGTACTTTAAACTCTTCAGTTGCATATTTGTGTGAATAAAATCGTTTTTCTTTGGAATAGAAAAAAGTCTATATTTCTTCTTTTGCTGGTGTCTCAAATTTAGGTTAAATCAGTGTTTCTCAAAGGGGAGGCCTAGTTGTTTTGAGAAAATTTGGTTTAAATGTTTGACAACTCAGCACCGTCCATTGGACGCTGGGGGGGGGGGGGGGTTGCTCGTTTAATATAGTTATATTTCGGGATGGTCTTCACTCATTTATTACTCTTCTTATTTTATCTTATATCCATTGTCAGGAAATCTTTCGTCACACACCTGTGACTTCTTCAGCGACCCTTTCCCTCCACGTGTATCCTCCTGCTCCACTTAGTCTGTTCCGTCCTTCTATGATGTGTATCCTTATCTGCACATGCGTTTGCATCTGTATCTGTGTGTGTGTGCATGTATGTGTGCATGTGTGCTTGTGCGTGTGTATGTGTGTACTTGCGTGTGCGTACGCGTGACTGTGTTTCGCATGTGTGCTTATGTGTGTATATGGGCTTGCGCACTACACTGTTTATATCCGTACCCTTTATATAGTGGGCAAGTCCATTTGCGCACATAAGCACACATAGTCACGCGTACGCACATGCGCGTGTGCACACACACAGATACAGACGTAAACGCATGTGCAGATAAGGACACACCTCAGAGAAAGACAGAATGGACTAAGCAAAGCAGGAGGATACTCGTGGACGGAAAGGGTCACTGAATAGGTCACAAATATGTGACGAAAGATTTCCGGTCAATGGACATAAGATAAAATAAAAATAGTAATAAACGAGTGATGAACGATTATATTGGGTTGTCTGGAAAGTTCGTGCCGATTTATTGTAGCTTACCTTTCGACTTATTTTAGAACATGGTTGAGTCCATAAGATAGGATTTGACTACACCTCCATTTAGAGCACAGTTTAAGCTATATTTTCGTGGAAGAAGGTTTATGTTCCTATAACCTGTGTTAATTCTGTAACCCTTTAAAATGGAAGATAAGAAAGTTCATTTTCGGCACTTGATGATTTGGGAACCAGGCAAAAATTGGTGCAGCTCGACTGGGATGTGTTACCCCACCCACCATATTCACCAGATATTGCTCCTTCGGATTTCCACTTATTCAGGTCTCTGCAGAATAGTCTTAATGGTAAAAATTTCAATTCCTTGGATGACGTAAAAAAGAAACCTCGATGAATTCTTTGCCATGAAAGCACCTCAATTATGGGAAGAGGGTATTTTCAAGTTAAAGGAAAGATGGAGATGCATTGTGCAACAAAATGGTTCATATTTGGTTGATTAAAAATGTAATGGCAAGTATTTATTGACCTTTTTCCTTTCCTTTAAATATCGGCAGGAACTTTCCGGACAACCCAATATAGTGCGTGTGCTTATTTGGCAAAAAAAAAAAATTATAAAAATAAAAACTGCCCCCCCCCCCCGAAATATGGCAATGTCTGTTCCTGCACACGGTTTTACATTAGGGATCAAGCAACATAAATTTATAAACGATATATTTACTATGAAATGAAATTTTGAAAAGGCGCTTGAAAGCAGTAACTCAACACTATGTGTTACATATAGAATTATAGGTTAGGGCAATATAGACAGCCCGCTTAATCTGGATATCTATCAAACATGGTAATATGCACTGCAATAAGGCGGCGAGCTGGCAGAAACATTTGCACGCCGGGCGAAATGCCTAGCGGTATTTCGTCTGCCGCTACGTTCTGAGTTCAAATTCTGCCGAGGTCGACTTTGCCTTTCATCCTTTCGGGGTCGATAAATTAAGTACCAGTTACGCACTGGGGTCGATGTAATCGACTTAATCCCATAGTCTGTCCTTGTTTGTCCCCTTTGTGTATAGCCCCTTGTGGGCAGTAAAAAAATTGGTATTTCGTCTGCCGCTACGTTCTGAGTTCAAATTCCGCCGAGGTCGACTTTGCCTTTCATCCTTTCGGGGTCGATAAATTAAGTACCAGTTACGCACTGGGGTCGATGTTATCGACTTAATCCCTTAGTTTGTCCTTGTTTGTCCCCTTTGTGTATAGCCCCATGTGGGCAGTAAAAAAATTGGTATTTTGTCTGCCGCTACGTTCTGAGTTCAAATTCCGCCGAGGTCGACTTTGCCTTTCATCCTTTCGGGGTCGATTAAATAAGGACCATTTACGCACTGGGGTCGATATAATCAACTTAATCCGTTTGTCTGTCCTTGTTTGTCCTCTCTGTGTTTAGCTTCTTGTGGGTATCAAAGAAATAGGTATTTCGTCTGTCTACGTTCTGAGTTCAAATTCCACCGAGGTCGACTTCGTCTTTCATCCTGTCGGGGTCGATAAATTAAGTACCAGTTGCGTACTGGGGCCAATCTGATCGACTGACCCTCCCCCCCCAAATTTATGGCCTTGTGCCTAGAGTAGAAAAGAATATCCACAGCAATAGTCTATTATGCATAGACCAGTATTGTGTGAGCGTGGTTTTATGTCGTGTGTATATATGTATAAAAGTGACCGATAGAATTAGTAGGCTTACAAAGAATAAGTCCTGGGGTCAATTTCTTCGACTAAAAGCGGTGTTCCAGCATGGCCGCAATGAAATGAGTGAAACAAGTAAAAAAATAAAAGAATATATGTATGTATGTATGTATGTATGTATGTATGTATGAATGAATGTATGTATGTATATATATATATTTATATAAACATACATATACATATATATAAATGCACATACATTTATATACATGCATATATATATATATATAAATACATATACATATATATAAATGGATATACATATATAAATACATATACATATATATATACATACATATATATATATAAATACATGTGCGTATATATACATATACATAAATACACATACATATATATATACATATACATATATATTTACATATACATATATATATATATATATATATATAAATACATATATATATATAAATACATATGCATATATATAAATACCTATACATATATATATAAATACATATACATACATACATACATATATATATATATAAATACATGCACATATATGTATTCATATACATAAATACATATACATATATATGCATATACATATGTATACATATATATATACATAAGCATATATATGCATATATATACATATATATATATATATACATACTTATATAATTGTAACAATAAGGTTTTTTGCAACAAGTTGCTTAACCACATACCGAACATTTTAGAAATAGCAGCCAAAGAGCTACTATTTCCTTTCACTACAAAACTATGTCTCCACAAACAACAATATTTTTAACAAATATTGTTGTTTGTGGAGACATAGTTTTGTAGTGAAAGGAAACAGTAGCTCTTTGGCTGCTATTTCTAAAATGTTCGGTATGTGGTTAAGCAACTTGTTGCAAAAAACCTTATTGTTACAATTATATAAGTTTTTACCGAATATATACATACACACACATATATATATACATATATTCATACATATATGTATACATACATACATACATACATACATACATATATATATATATATATATATATATAAATGCATGTACATATATAAATGCATATACATATATACACACATATATATATATATATATATACATATATATAACATTATATATATATATATATATATATATATATATATATATATTATATATATATACATTCATATATATATATATAAATACATATACATATATATAGGCATGTACACACACACACACAATGAGAATGGGCCCCAACATCCTGCAGCCGAATTCCCCTGCACTATTTCCAATACTTCCAATGCATTTTTCGATATTTCTCTCAACCTGCACCATTCCGCTCTCACTACCTCCATCCACTACAAACACACCTAGTCACACTCCTACCTTAACTTCTCTCATCCTCTTGCCCGCACCATGCTCTCTATCCCCCTACTCCCAATTTCTCCGTCTGCGCAGGCTCTGCAGTGACAACCATGACTTTGAGACTCAGTGTCAACTCATGACTTGCCACCTCATCCTTCGTGGAGATCCTCTCACCACTATCCACACAGCCCTTGCCAGAGCACGTTCTGTGGACCATGCCTCTCCTTTCTCCATCCGCACCCGCCCCACCGTGTCCGTCTCCCGTTTTCTCTCACCTACTACCCCTCCATCCTGTCTCTCCAGCGCACCATTCTCCGAGCCTTCCGGCAACTCCAGTCCGAACCATCCTCGCACATCTTCCCAAACCTATTCTTTCCCTCCTTCAAACGGGCTCACAAACTGCGTGACCTCCTGGTCTACAGTTTCTTCCCTAATCCTACCTCCCAACCCGGCTCGTTCCCTTGCTCCCGCCCACGCTGCTGCACTTGCCCTTATCTGTCCAACACCACCAGCCTCACAGGCACTCATCATCATCCCTATCATATCACGGGCTACTTTACCTGCACTTTTAGCAACGTCATTTACTGCATCTCTGCATATTCTGTCGTCCTCTGTACATCGGTCAAACGGGATGCCACTTGGATGACTCAGCAATGACATCCCGGTCTCACGCCATTTACGCTCTACCGGTTATTCACCACAATACCTGACTGTGTTCGGATTGTCTTTGTACAGGGGCCATCCGGACTCCTGGCTTCGCCTTGAACAAGAATTAATCTTCTCTCTTCGCTTCTTTGCTCCACATGGGCTCAATTCCCCTCCTCTCTTCATCTGACTCCCCCCTCTTTTCATCTGACACCTTCTTCATCTCTTCACTCCTATCCACCTTCTCACTTCATTGATACCCCCTCTTTAAGTTTGCCATATACCACAAGATAGGATCCCTCTCCCAAACAGATGGCTCCCTCACAGGAAACCCCATGAGGATAAGTGAAATACTGAACGAACAGTTTGAAAATGTGTTCACTACACCTCTGGGACACAGGTAAGTAAACAAACCAGCAGAATTATTTGCTACTTTACCTGTAAAGAAAGAGGCAAAATTGAGTACATAAACATTGAAGGTGTAACACTGGCCATAGATGAGGTTGACACAACCTCAGCTGCCGACCCTTATGGATTTCTGGCGGTCCTTCTCAAACACACACACACACAAGTGATCCCCTCCCCACCAAACAAAAAAAAGGTCTATTAAACTATTGAATATCAGGCAGATGTGTTTCAATTTTTAAACCATATTTACATGTTAGTTTTTTTAACTGACTGTTGCTACGCCTTACAAAGTATGGAACTGGTAATGTTAAACTCCAGAATAGCTTTGGTATTATTTTATTGACTCTGGAGTAATGAGAAGCGGTATTTACCCAGCTTAAACTTGAAGTTAAACGTACAGGATCGGAAATGAATTTTAATATAGCTTCTGAATATAGACAAATGCAAATTTCGTTTTACCCTCTGAACCGTCGAATATGCTTTATCGTACGCGATTTTGTTTGACTACATCCCAAGAACAGGGTTTTACAAACTGTGTGTCCCGACCCTTTAGTGGGTCGCGAAACAAAAGAAGGAACTAAAAGAGAACGCAAGTGGTGCAAAGTGCAGAATATATTCCAGTGTTTTTTCAAATTGTGAGTCCCGACCCTTCAGTGGGTCGCGAGATAAATAATTAGGGTTGCGACAAAAAAGTTTGAAAAACGCTGCGCTGGAAGATGCAAAAACAGGCGGCCACGTGGTTTTGAGTTTATTGCAACCTAAGTAGCAGAAACATCATTATTTCAGCTATAAACACAAACTCGAGTGTCCACCCGCTTTTGCGTCTTCTAAAAGTGTAGTCAAACGAAATTACACTCGCCAATACGTCCTCGCGGGTTTAAATTTTATAGGCATAGGTCAATCGTGGTCGTTAATAGCGGCAATAAAAAAAGGGATATATTCTAAATCAGGACTTGTAATCTTGTCGCTTACTCAGTTATTGGTATCGTGTAAAAAAATAGATTTCCCAATTATAGCTTCTGTTTGAATCTAAAAGGTCCATTGTGTTTTAACAAATGCTGTCAGTACATAAATTCTC
Source organism: Octopus sinensis (assembly GCF_006345805.1). Taxonomy (NCBI): domain Eukaryota; kingdom Metazoa; phylum Mollusca; class Cephalopoda; order Octopoda; family Octopodidae; genus Octopus; species Octopus sinensis. The sequence goes on along the minus strand of NC_043001.1, from coordinate 29,886,365 downwards.
GGGAAATTAATGCCACAAATCAAGAAGTTCGATAAGTATCAGTAAATCGTCAAACAAGCTACTTTGTGTTATTAGGTCATATACAATTATATTCTGCTCAGGCCGTTTTATTTTATCTCCTTCCCAGGTAAATAAAATATCACAAGACTCGATGTAAACGACAACCACTGAAGGTGGTGTTCTATCTTGGCTGCTGTCTAATGACTGAAATTAATCAATGAATAAAAGAAAATGCTGTAAGGGCGGCCAACGTTCCTCCATTTTTGACAACAAATCATTTAAAAATAAATAAGAGAAATGTAATGTTTCAGTTCTAAACTTTCATAAAATGCTGAGATATTTATTTTGTGAATGTATTTCTTTTTATAGAACATACTTTTCAAGTCAAATAATTTCTAAAAATAAATTCAAATTCTCTGGTAGAATCTGGTCTGGCAACTTTTTCGTTCGTATGAATTTCTAAAGGAAAGATATTTAGTTACCTCCACCTCATTCCAATTTGATAACAACAAAAGAAAAGAATAAAAGAAGTCATGAATAAATTCAAAATAAAATGGGAGGAATATCTTAACAAAAGTATTTTTTCTCATAAAATAAAATACCTGAATTTATGTTGCGCATATATCGTTTAGGCAGTGACTTTGGAAATTTAAACACAAATATCAGTCTTTTCAAGTCTCCAACAAACTTGTTCATCTTGCGCCTAAGAAAGTAATATTTGACTTTGGGCAGTGGAGAGAAATAAATAACAGAGTGCGGAGAGTGCAGTTGCAACTTTTAGTTACATTGCTTTATGACTCGAATTCCAGATTGTCTATGTAATAACTTGGCATTTCTTTTTCTCCAGTTGATTACAAATGCACTAGTTGTTGTCGTTGTTGATCACCCCAAGTCAGCCTGGATTCAGATATTTTGGTGGAAATAAAGAAGAAATAGAAGTTGAAAACGCCCTGGGTTTCACAGTTTACACTGATTTTCAAAAGATGAGATAGAAAGACGTGGGTTATGCCGCAACTGTCTTGCTTCTGAATTTCTTTATTCAGAATTGGGGCGGGGACAAAACAAGGACTGTCTTACACAGGCTGGGGTTACAACCGTGATAAATTTGAATAAATCGAGATGATAAATCGAACATTAAACCGAGAAGTGGAAATGCGAAGCAGTGGAAACCCTCTATAAAACTCCGCAGTAGTAGCTTCGCTGCCGGCATTGCTCCCCCCAGGAGAACAGGTCTCCGCTTGATCCATGTGTCAATTGTGGAAAGAGGAGCAGACAATCCCGGCGACTTGTCCCCTGGGCACTCAGAAAGCACCTCTATGACTTCCTCAGCTGTGATCGGCCCTTCACAGCGCTCAGCGTCATGTGCCGAGAGACGCAGGCCACGGGCCAGGAAATCCCGTAGGACATCCCAATGGTCCAGCGTCCCGCTCCTCCCGAACAACGCAGCAAAGTGCTAGTGAAAGGTCTTGCACATCTCTTCCTGTCCTTGGATCTTCTGTCCATGTTCGTTTACCACAGTCCTTATCGTAGCATCTATGCCACGTTGGGTTTCTACCGAGTGAGCCCACCCAGCAACGTTGATACCCTCGCGACCCAGTGCACGTACTTTAGCTCGAACTCTGCATCCTTCGTGTTTGGCATTGAGGTGTTGGTCCAAGACCGATCTCGCCGCCAAAACTTGGGGTGCAGAGCCTATTCTCAGCGTCTCTTCTAACGCCTTAACTAGATCCCTTTCTACTCTAGTCTATTCTAGACTTAACTGCTTGCTAAATCTAATAGACTCAAGTATAATGGCTCTTTTGAGGGCACACCACCACCGGTTATTTAACACGGTGCCGGTTAGTGCCCTCATTACTAACATCTTAATCTGGCTACGATAAGTTTCGTAATCCAAAAGGGACTTGTTCAACTTCCAATAGCCAGATCCCTGTCTATGGACTTTATCTATATGCATCCTGCACGTCACTAATTTGTGATCCGTGTAGACTACACAGGTGAACTGTGAACAGCTAAAACTAGACTTATCTCTAGCGTTAATTATTATCCTGTCTATATAAGATTCATCGGTATTAGTTCACATTAGAACGCTCGGATTATCAAGTCTGTATCGATCTGCCAGCCTAGACCGCTTCAGCAGATCGATGAGGTGTGAGTTACATTTCCTATCGTTCGAGCCTACGCTGTCCTGGCGTCCATCCAAAATAGCGTTAAAGTCTCCTAGCAAAACTAGTGTTTTGACGTCACCAGAAAGGTCTCAAGGCGTTGATAGAACTCATTCCATTTGCCTGTCGTGCCAGGCGCGTAAATCTCAACCAACCTGAAGGCCTTACCTATGAATGTTAGATCCAGAACTATCGACTCGCCTCTTGGGTCCACGAAGATCGTACGTGTCTGCAGGGCCAAGTTTTTCCGGAGCAAAACTACAACGCCTCCATTCTCCCTATCCAACTAGGAGACATGATTTTCTCATAGCCATTCAGGAAAGTTGAGAAAGCCTGCAGCTTGTCCAACTTGGTCTCTGTAGCAACCGTAACATCAATTCTGTGTGTCCTGAGGTCATCGAGGAAACAAGCCTGCTTCTGCTTCGAGCCCAGGCCACGTACATTCAAGAGCTGTCTTGCTTCTGACTAGCATTTGAAGATTGTCCTATTTTTATATACTATTTTATGCCACGTACTCCCTATAAAGAATAGGACAAACTTCAAAGCACTTGTCAGAAGCAAGACAATTGCAGTATAACCCACGTCTTTCTATCCCAACTTTTGAAAATGAGTGTAATCTGTGAAACCAGTTAAATCTTTAAATATAATTTTAAAATTTTAACTATTTTCATCTTCTACTCTCTCTCTCTCTCTCTCTCTCTCTCTATATATATATATATATATATATATATACACGTTTTTACTCTTTTACTTGTTTCAGTCATTTGACTATGGCCACGCTGGAGCACCGCCTTTAGTCCAGCAAATCGTCCCCAGGACTTATTCTTTGCAAGCCCAGTACTTATTCTATCGGTCTCTTTTGCCGATGCGCTAAGTTACGGGGACGTAAACACACCAGCATCGGTTGTCAAGCGATGTTGGGGGAACAAGCACACACACACACACACACACACACACACACACACATATATATATATATAATATATATATATATATATATACACACATATATACGACGGGCTTCTTTCAGTTTCCGTCTACCAAATCCATTCACAAGGCTTTGGTCGCCCGAGGCTATAGTAGAAGACACTTATGGAGGTGCAATGGCCCAGTGGTTAGGGCAGCGGACTCGCGGTCGCAGGATCGCTGTTTCGATTCCCAGACCGGGCGTTGTGAGTGTTGAGCGAAAACACCTAAAACACTCCAGAAAGCTCCTGCAGGGAATCGTGGCGAACCCTGCTGTATTCTTTCACCACAACTTTCTCTCACTCTTTCTTCTTGTTTCTCTTGTACCTGTATTTCAAAGGGCCAGCTTGCCACACTGTATCACACTAAATCTCCCCGAGAACTACGTTAAGGGTACACGTGTTCGTGGAGTGCTCGGCCTCTTGCACGCTAACTTCACGAACAGGCTGTTCAACCCTCATCGTTGTGTATTTTTATGTTTTTTGATTTATTATTAGTGTTGCTTAATATGTTTTGCTAAAATTGCAGTTTCTTTTCAGAGAACATCAGAAAAAGGTAATTAAAATTCATTAAAATGAGAGATCTATCGAACTTCCAAAGTGGTCAAATTGCTGGTGCTCGTATGACAGACGCTAGCGTAACAAAAACAGCCGAAATATTTGGTGTATCAAGAAGTACAGTCTCGAAAGTAATGACAGCCTCTTCATCGAAACAAAACTCCAGAAGAAAACCAAAACTTTCAGATAGTGACCGTCGGACTCTTACGCGAATTGTTAGAAATGATCACAAAAGTACAACTCCCAAAATTACTTCAGAGCTTAATGACCACCTCGAGAACCCAGTTTCCACAAAATTTGTTCGCCGGGAGCTGCACAAAGCTGGATTTCACGGGGGTGGGGCTGCAATCAGAAAACCACTACTTTCAAAAACAAACGTTGCAAAGCGTTTAAAGTGGAGTAAAAACCTACAGAATTGGTCCCTAGAGCAGTGGAAGAATGTCATTTTCTCGGACGAGTTATCCTTTACCTTATTTCTAGCCACCGGCCGAGTATACGTGTGGGGGTCTATATCTTGGAAATCCGCCGGCCCAATTGTTTCCCGTCATAGCAGAATTATTGAACATTTATTGTGCATTTTAGGAAAACAAGTAATGAGTCAATATCCTCCACCATCATCACTACATGAACTGGAGACTGTTTTAGCTGAAGAATGGGTAAAAATTCCTTTGGAAACAATTCAAACTTCGTACGAGTCCATACCTCATAGAATTCAAGCTATAATTACTGCCAAAGGCGGTCCTACCCCATATTAAAATAAATTTGTTTGAAAATTTAAGGCGTTTCCATTATTTTGTCCAATCCCTGTGTATATATATATATATATATATACATATATATATATATATATAGTAAATCCCAAAAAGAAGAACAGACACAAAAAAAAACAATAATGCGAGGACGTTGTACATGTAGAGTATTAGCAGACGCTCAGGGAAGGAAAGAAAGATGGTTTAACGTTTCGAGCAGACGTTCTTCTTCGGAAACAGAGGACAGTCCGATAGAAGAGAAGACGGAGGAAGAAAATCGCCAACAATTCACATGTGGTAAAGTTTGTGCGTGTCTTTGTGTTTGTTCCTCACTATCGCCGATTGACAGGTGGTATTGGTTTGTTTTCGCCTTCGGTTCGTCATAAACAGACCGTCAGAGAGAGTACCGGGTTTGAAAGTAGGCACTGAAGTCGATTTATCCAGCTAAAACCCTTCAAGGCGGTGCCCTAGCATGGACACAGTCCAAAGACTGAAATAAGATATTGATAAACAATGATCTGAAATCAACATTTATAAAATCAAGAGTGGTGGTAAACAACATAATTTAATAGAGTACAATCCTTTTACGTTCTGAGTCACAAATCCTCATCCCGGAGAAGAGTTTCTTTAGGTTTTAAGGATAGGAAAAGTATCAATTATGTATTGAACCTGATGTAATCGATTATGCTGCTTCTCCAAATCTGAAACCTTGTGACAGTGTGAAAAATCATTATGTATAAATTCGAAGGTGATAGAGTAGTAGAGACTGTTGGATGTCCGATTAAATTATTTGCAATATTTAGTTACGTTATTTAATTCTGAGTTCATATCTCATAAAAGTTTTTTTTTTAACTTTCATCTAATAACTGCCAGTTACGTATTGTAGTCAGTTCAATGTATTCAGTCTCCTTCTCTACAAATTTGTCATACCAAAAATTATAATCAGTGTCTAACATCGTTCGTTCAAGTTCTGTGTTCAAATCCCAACAAAAGTAATCGTGAGACAGTCGACTGTACCCCACCCCATATCAATGTATGGTCTAGTGTTAATATGCGAAAGTAAATGGATCTTTTAACAAATGGAGTTAATAACGAACACTAAAATCTTTCTAATATCACGTTTTACCGCCTTAAGAAGGAACAGAATATTGGAGTTTATACACACGAGCATGTGTGTGTGTGTTACACACGTTTTACCGCCTTAAGAAGGAACAGAATATTGGAGTTTATACACACGAGCATGTGTGTGTGTGTTACATTTAGAATGTCCTTCATGATTTGTCTATTCGACCAAGACTTACCTGGGGCTAAACAACAATGTTTGTAAAATGTATGTCAAAATATTCCAGTGTGCACAAGACTGGTTTGAGTCAAGAGGCGTATAGACAAATGTTCCTAGTATGTTACTGTTATCATTTTATCATCATTACTCATGGTAAAATGCTGAATTGGTATTGGTCACGGGTGGGTCTTTATGAACAGTTCCTTTGTTTAGATAAAAGAGAAGCTTTTGTGGTTGAAATAAATATCTAATTTTGTTCCTTCTCGAGCCATATCTGGCTCATAAGGGCCGGTTTCCCGGTTTCCTTGGCGTATAGGTTCCCCACCTGGACGGGACGCCGGTCCGTTGCAGGTGAGATGCAAGAGGAAAGAGTGAGAGAAAGTTGTGGTGAAGGGTCAGCAGAAGTTCGCCATTACCTTCTGTCGGAATTGCGTGGAGCTTAGGTGTTTCGCTCATAAACATACACATCGCCCGGTCTGAGATTCGAACCCGCGATCCCTCGACTGCGAGTCCGCTGCTCTAACCACTAAGCTATGTGCCTCCACAAGTACTTAATTTAGAGAGGTGAAATAACAGGAACAGTAGCGTGTTGGATGAAATAGCTTACGGGATCTTTTCGGTTTGACCGGCAGTTTTAAAAATAATTTCCACGTAACTAAACACTTTTAAACTTCGTAGACTGGTAGAATATGTTTATAAATATCTTTTTCTCTTGGCTTTATTGAGAAAATTCTATAGTTTATAAGATATTTGTTGTTTTTTTTTCTTCAGTTTCTGCAATTTCAACCAATCAATGACGTCTATTGGGGTGAAAACACTCTGAGCCGTATGAATATGTCCCTCGTTTAAAAAACAGATTGGGTTTATTTACATTTGTGAAGAAAAAAAGGGTACCCTTCCCCCCTCTAACCCTAACTCTAAACCTAACCCTAAAATAGATTGAAATGCAATAGATCGATACTAGGGTCATAATTATGGGTGACAATTTCACGTGTTTAATTAAAAATCTTTTACTTTCTGAGTACAAATTTAGTTCAGTTTAACCTGTAATCTAGGCAAAAGGAATAAGTATCAGTAATATATTAAAGCAGATTCAATCGAATTCGCACTTTCTCTTACAAATATATGGTCTTGAAATAATATAAGAAATGATTATCTTTATTTCTTTTATTTTTTATCTGAGTGGCGTAAAATTTGTCTTGATGTATCTAAACAATTTGAGTTGAAGAAACAGAAAAAAAAACCCCTAAAATCAACGGACACATTTGTCCAAATCAACACACACAATTGTTTAATAAAAATCATCAATTTCCCCATGGTGACATCCTTGCAAAATCCATACCTAGACTCAAATTATATTCACGCATCCATCAGCTTTTTTCATTTTTAATCTTTTTTTTTCTTTAATAATTTCCTTCAAAAATCTCACACGTCGAAATCGACGAGTGTGACCATGATTTTGATCTATTAATTGATGACAAAGAAGCCAACGAGATTTGAACTCAAAGCAATAGATTATCAAATCAAATTAGAATAGTGTTGTATTCACTGTTACGGTCAATTCCATTATTTTATCCTGCAGAATTTTATTCACCTAGGCACAGGCATGACTCTGTGGTAAGAAGCTTGCTTCCTAACCATATGGTCCCGGGTCCAATCCCACTGCGTGGCATTTTGGATAAGTGTCCTCTTCTATGACCTCGTACCGATCAAAGCTTTGTGAGTGGATTTGGTAGGCGGAAACTGGAAGAATCCCGTCGTGTGTGTGTATGACCCCCCCACCGCTTAACCGGTGTTGGTGTGTTTATGTCACCGTAACTTAGCGATTCAGTAAAAGAAACCAATAAGATAAGTACCAGGCTTAGGAAAAAAAATAAATAAGTACTGGGGTCCATTCATTCGACTAAAAATTCTTGAAGGTGGTGCTCCAGTATGGCCGCAATTTAATGACTAAAACAGGTAAAAGAAAAACAATGTCTGTATTTGACTGGACACAAAATGGACAAATTCATTGAGAAAATGTAGTGTCCTGCGTATATCGTTTCAATGTCATTAGTGCCTTATATAAAACAAAACGTTGTAAGCGGTAACTTAAAAGAGCAAACATGTCACAATAGCCTCAATCGTTTAGTGATAAAACTGCCCACAGAAAGAGTATAGAATGATTTTCGCGCCTTGGCTATTAAACAGCTTAAATAATAATTTTAATATAATTACAATGCCAAAATTTTGTAGGACGGGTTAGTCGATGAAATTGCCCTTAGTACTTTATTTTATCGATCCCGCAAGAAAGAAAAGCAAAGCTCACCTCGGCGATGTTTTGAATTTAGAACGCAAAGAGCTGTAATAAATACTGTAAGGTGTTTTGTAGAAGAATATAGATGAGTTTGTGTTGAGGTGTGAAAGGGAGAATTGGGAGGTGAAAGATATAAGAATGAGCGATGAATTCGTGGAAAAAATGGAGGAGGGTTTTGGAGTAAGAATAGATATGGATGGTCTTCGTATTGGGAATGAACATTCAGGTGACAGTGGAAACAACAGGACAGGTAAGTGGTGCTAGCGGATGGGGCCGTTGGCACCGCTTTCATATATCATTTTCAAAATTCATTATACTCATATCTATGTAATTGTGATGCTCTATGTCCCCAATGTTTGTAACGTCCCCTCTATGTAGCCCCTAGTGGGTAATAAAGAATCAACTGTAAGGTGTTTTGTTTTATATTTTAAAGATTCTACCAATCCACAGATTTCAGCAATTTAAATAATGCGATATGACTAAAGCAGGTAATAGAAACATAGTTGTAAACTGGCATGGCAGCTGTTGATTTTGACCGACAAAGCATGTTGTCAGTATTTGTTTAAAAAAAAAAAGGTTAATTATCCAGAGATGCTATTTGCATGACAATCAAAACTGAAGTAAGGATAAAGACATTCAATGTAGTGCATAAAAAAATCTAATTAGCAATGGTAATGCGGTGAGGAGAACATTAGCAAAATGGCTAATAATATTTTAATCGCTTTCGCAAATACCGAAGACAACTCTGAACATGTTTCTGTCTTATTAAATTAATCGATCTCTTACATGGAATCAAGGTTATATATTTGTGGGGAGTAAAAACAACTAAGATAGAGTACATCGTGATGATCTTTAATATGGGCTCAAGGTAAGACATTGGTGAGAGTTGTAAAGTCAAGTAATATTGATCTAAATCATATTAGTCTATAACATGGGCACAAGGCTACATATTTAGCGTGGGTGTGTGGGTAAAGCTAACTAAAATAGACCCACATTATATAACTAGCTCGTAGAACATTCGACGTAAACGGACAGAAAGGCAAAGACAAACCTAACTCCATTGGGATTCTATCTCGGAAGAAAGACTGACAAAACTAAATACTGTTGGCAATTAGTCGGATACTTGTCTGTCTCAGACATTTGCTATTTCCTCCATTCTTTTCTACTCTAGGCAAACGGTTACTAAAACTTATGGCCACCTACATTTTTGGGAGGTGGAAACTGACATACGTAATAAAAAAAAAATGAAAGAAATGAAATATCGCTATATTAAACTGGAATTACCTTTTCTTTGTGATAGATATAACAACTTACCATGACGTAAGTTCACCTGGAGATTTACTGAATGCATGTAGCATTGTTAAACGCCCAGGAATGCAAAGAAGTGTACAGAAAGTGCCTTCCACGCACACAAAATTTCTTCTTCAACAAAACATGCATACGCATACTTAACATAATGATGTTTTCTAAAGATATGTCAAACGAAGTAAAAAATAAAATGAATAACTTGTTCAGTATAATACTAGTGTTCTATTCTTTATCTGGTGTTTCACTATGACGGAAAATTTTTATCGATTTGGAAAAATGTCTATTGTTACCAGATAAGTTCGACTACATTCATAACTTTTCTATTAACAATTTTGACCAAGTTTTGACGTCAAATTATTTAAGTGAGCTCTAGCATCACTCCATGTATTAATTGCTATTTAGGAAAAAAATGACGAAATCAAAACAAAACTAAGGCAAGACCAACAATATTTAATTTAATGGATATTTGTAGCTTAAAGTATAAAGTAACTCGGTCTGATTAAATGGCATTCTATTATCAGGTTATCGAATAAATTCCGTCCAAATTTTGAATAAAAAACAAGTGATCAAATGTTATATTTAATTGAAATTTAATCATCAATGTACTTTCTCTAATTATCTATGACTTCTTTCCATCTATCTACAATATTTTTAATCCCATCAATGTAAAACTCTTTTGGTTTCAAAGCGAAGAAATCTGAAATGTCAGTTTCAACCCCCTCCTGGCTTGCGAAAGTTATCTCCCCCAAATGATTCTGTAAACTACGAAACAAATGATAGTCTGAAGGAGCAAGGTCGGGAGAATAAGGTGGATGAGGAATTTTTTCTCAACCAAGCTCTTCGATCTTCTGTGATGTGATCTTTGCAGTGTGGGGTCGCGCATTGACCTGATGAAACGTCACTTCTTTTCGATTCACTAAAGCGGGTCTTTTTTTATCTTCAAAGCTTGGTTCAAACGCTCTAATTGCTGACAGTAGACTTGAGCATTGATTGTTGCATTAGGTGGTAACAATTCAAAGTGAATTACTCCTTTACAATCCCACCAGATAGAGAGAAAAACCTTTTTACCATGAAGTTCCCATCTCGGTTGTGGTTGAATGCCATAACCAATAATGTGATGCTCTACAATATATGTGTGTATATATTTCGCTTAATTCATTTTTGTTTAAATTATGCAAATTACCTAGACCATAACTGTTTTCTACTGTTTGTATAAGTGTAAGTCCTGTATTTACTGCAGATAAGATTGGACAATCGTCGAGCTGCCGAAGGCTGGTTACAACTGTCCTCTTATCTCCAGACAATAAACCTGTCTTTTCCCTTAATGGCATATCAGTTTTGAAGAAACCTTGAATTTTGAGATTATCTTCCCTTCTCAAGTGGAGGCGGTAATAATTAACATTCGATAATTATGATGCATCATCTAGAGGCGGAGATGGTTTTAATAAATCAGAAAATTTCGTGGTACTTGACATACCGGTATTTTTATTCATTTATTTGTTTCAAACAGTTGAGTGTGGTCATGTTTTGCACGAGTTTTTATACGAACAAATCGATCCCAGGACTTATTTTTAAAGCCTAATACTTGTTCTATCAGTCTCTTTTGATGAACCGCTAAGCTACCGGGACTTAAACATACAAAAACCGGTTGTCAAGCGGTAATGGGAGAACAAAGACACACACACACTCACACACACACACACACACACACACACACACACACACACACACACACACACACACAAATCATAATTAAAGTTATATGTACATAGGCGCAGGAGTGGATGTGTAGTAAGTAGCTTGCTTACCAACCACATGGTTCCAGGTTCAGTCCCACTGCATGACACTTTGAGCAAGTGTCTTCTACTATAGCCTCGGACCAACCAAGACCTTGTGAGTGGATTTGGTAGACGGAAACTGAAAGAAGCCCGTCGAATATATGTATATGTATGTATGTGTGTGCGTGTATATATGTTTGTGTGTCTGTGTTTGTTCCCCCAACATCGCTTGACAACCGATGCTGGTGCCTTTACGTCCCCGTAACTTAGCGGTTCGGCAAAAGAGACCGATAGAATAAGTACTAGGCATACAAAGAATAATTTTGTTCGACTAAAGGCGGTGCTCCAGCATGGCCGCTGTCAAATGACTGAAACAAGTAAAAGAATAAAAGAACATATATATATATATATACTAGGAACTATAGTTGTTTGTAGTGGTGATGCTGTTGATAGGATGGCGGTGATGGCCGCAGTCAAATGACAAAGAATAAAAGAATATATATATATATATATATATTATATATATATATATATATATATATATATATGTATGTATGTATGTATGCATGTGTGTGTGTGTATAAGTGACACGAGTGAGTATAAACGAGCATGCACATGTATGTGTGTATATAGGCGTAGGTGTGAATTGCTGTAGGAATACTGATACGTGCCATAGGGTCATTAAGTAACCATCAAGTCTAAAGACGTGAACCACACCCCCAGCACATTCTTGGCCAGGTCAAGAATTGACAAACACGGCCAACTATTAACGAACTCCCACACTTTAGACTGACTTTCATTCCAGAGTCATTCAAACCTACCTCTTTATTCTTTGCATTCTACTTTGTATTTTTTATCAACCACTTTCTGCCTGTCGAGCTCTGAATACACATCACAGTTATTCTGCTCTATCAATGAATTTGGGAGCCGACTACTACCAACTCACCTATACTAACAATATCATCCAGCTACACATATGAGCGAAATGTAAATTTTATAACTTAGAAGCCTATTATGTCGCCTGATGAGATTTCTTCTGGGCTGTGGGGGTGAATTTGATTCCATTATGTCATTGCCCATCCACTAGGGAGCAGTGCAGAAGAATGCCGAAACGATCATTGTGATAAATAAAGTTTTCTCTACGTTGTCTTCTGTATCAATCATTTAGAATATATATACACATACATAATTAGGATATATATACACATACATTATTTAATGAATTATCAGTGGACACCGTACTAAATTAACCATTATATATATATATATATATATATATATATATATATATATATATATTCGTTTTTGGATTTGGTTTGCAAGATTCTTTATATGAGTTCGTGTGTTGAAGCATTTTCTATTGTGTCTGGGGAGAGTCATTTTCTTTTTGTGACTTATTATGTAACACACTCATTGGTAAAAATTCCACGTTTTTCTTATTTTTATTGTCCTAAACTTTTCGTTACGTCTTGCAACCTTTTCAATAGTTTATATATATATTTTTGCCATGTGTGAGTTACAAATATTGTTGTCTGTGGAGACATATTTTTGTAGAAAAAGGAAATAGTAGTCTTTTAGCTGCTATTTCTAAAATTTTCGGTATGTTGTCAAGCAACCTAACCCTAACCCTTATTGTTATAATTATCTATCTATCTATCTATCTATCTATCTATCTATCTATCTATCTATATAAACTTAAATTTAAAATAATACGGATGAAAAATTGAATATTAATTTGATTAATATCAATTTAACACCAGTGGTCTAGCATATTTAAAAATCTGAAGTTTCAGAAAAAATTATATTGCATACATATAAAAGGGTTAACCTGTAAGTGGACATCCATTATGCTAGAAGAAGTTCCGCCATGGTCTTACCACTAAGAAAGGAATGTTTGCTAAATTTTTCTTGAGAACATACCTTTCTTAGTGGTAAGACCATAGCGGATCTTCTTCTAGCATAATGGATGCCCGCTTACAGTTCATCCCTTTTATATGTATGTATATATATATATATATATATATATATATATATGCGTATATATTGGGAGAGTTTACGAAAAAAACAAAAGACGAAGACAGGTGGTGTACAAAACAAACAGATGTATTAGTATAACGCTCAGGAATAGAAAAAGTCTATGCACACACACACACACATATATATATATATATGATAAAAAGATTATCCGAAATGTATAGTTTTAAAATCCATCACGGCTGATCTTACCAATCGGTTTTGCGTAAAGATATCAATGGAGTGCTGGGTAACAAATCGATTACATAACTTTTCATTGGTTATTGATTTTCCCTCTGATTAGTTTGGGGATGAAAATGTCAACATCAGCCAAAGTAGTAATTAAATTCCTTCTATCTGTACAATGAGACACACAGCTTTAGACACACACACGCGCCCGCCTCTACACTTAGATGACCAACACATAGCCCAATGGTCTATGGTTCTTTTCTTATCCCTTAAACATCTTAATGACCTTACAAACATTTTATTCTTCATCCCAATACTTTCACCAGGTTATATATATATCAGTATATATATTTCTTTACTACCCACAAGGGGCTAAACACAGAGGGGACAAACAAGGACAGACAAAGCGATTAAGTCGATTCCATCGACCCCAGGGCGTAACTGGTACTTATTTTATCGACCCCGAAAGGATGAAAGGCAAAGTCGACCTCAGCGGAATTTGAACTCAGAACGTAACGGCAGACGAAATACGGCTACGCATTTCGCCCGGCGTGCTACCGTTTCTGCCAGCTCGCCGCCTTTATATATCAGTATATATACATATCTAAACCACATACTTATGTGTGAGTGTCTATACATATATACACGTATTCTCTATCTCTGCTGTGTGTGTGTGTGTTTGCGCATATGGGTACGTTTTGTATGGGTGCATGAGTGTGATGGGTGTACGCGTGTACCCATATATCTATGTTCTCTGTGTGACTATATGACTGCGTGAAAAAGGCAGCGAGCTGGCAGAAACATTAGCACGCCGAGCGAAATGCGTAGCCGTATTTCGTCTGCCGTTACGTTCTGAATTCAAATTCCGCCGAGGTCGACTTTGCTTTTCATCCTTTCGGGGTCGATTAAATAAGTACCAGTTACGCACTGGGGTCGATATAATCGACTTAATCCGTTTGTCTGTCCTTGTTTGTCCTCTCTGTGTTTAGCCCCTTGTGGGTAGTAAAGAAATATATATGTCTGCGTGAATTTTCATTCTGGCATAAACACATGCGTATATTTGCATATTTTTTCTATTTTGGACATAATTTTCCACAGGCAGCAACTTAGACTTTCTCACTCGTGACGGTTGATGTTCTGGAAATGTAATTTTCCTAAATAAAGTGCATTTCATATTCAAGTCTCCGATGAAGCTATTAGCTAGGTACTCAACTATGAGTGCACCGCTTCTTATAGCAGAAACAGCTTTAAGCTAATGAAGTTCATTACATAACCTTTGTCTTTTTCCGGTGTCATCTCTTTGTTCTTATTACCACTCTATACTCATCTAACACTGTTATGAAGCAACTTTTACATTCTTCATCCCGATTTCTGATCGCTACTTACCAATGTTGTTTACAGGGTACGATGTGTATATTTGTGCGTGCATGTGTGTGTGTGTGTGTGTGTGTGTGTGTGTGTGTGTGTGTGTGTGTGTGTGTGTTTAGAATGTATGTTTTAGAATGCTGAAAGAGTTCTAGGTTTCTAACCTAGAAACAAGATTCTTTCTTTGGAATTTAGAGAACAAGAACAGATTCGCCTTGTCTGCATGCATTTGTATGTATATCTGCATGCACATATGTATGCATATACAAATATATGCAGGGTACATGCACATGGCTGCAGGCTTCGATGTCACTACATACGTGGATCATATTCAACACCTTTAAGAGGTTTGGTATATTTTGACACTGCCTAAAATAGCCTGTAGCTGTCACCTGATTAATCATTTTCTTTCTAGTTTTGTGAAACCCAGCTTTCCAGGATTGATACAGAGGCATTTAGTCACATATCCAAGTGCTGCAATCATCATTGGTAGAAATCTAAAATTATTGTCCAGTGACCGAGATTTTAGGAAATATATTGTGCTTGGGAAGACCCGGCAAGTCAAATGAGACCATAACCTCGTGGCCTATGCCAGGAGCGTAACCAGCCCACTTATGCGTACCTTTTCCTTCTTTGGACACTAAACTCTGCTTGTGAAGACCTGTTGAGGCAAGTGAAATCAAAATCAAATTCGTTGACTGGCATCTGTGCTAGCGGGGTGCAAAGAGCACCATACCAGTGTGATCGTTGACAGAGTGGCTAACCGGCTTCCGTGCCAGTGGCACATAAGTGGCACCATTCGAGTGTGATCGTTACCAGCGTCGCCTTACTGGCACTTGTGCCCATGCTATTAGGGTGCTAAGAGCACCATCCGAGCGTGATCGTTGCCAGAGCGCCTAACTGACTTCCATGCAGGTGGCACGTAAAAGCACCATTCGAGCGTGATCGTTACCAGCGTCGCCTTACTGGCACCTGCGCCGGTGGCATGTGTAAAAAGATTCGAGCGAGGTCGTTGCCAGTACCTATTTGTTTACTGCCCACAAGGGGCTAAACACAGAGAGGACAAACAAGAACAGACAAACGGATTAAGTCGATTATATCGACCCCAGCGCAAAACTTATTTAATCGACCCCAAAAGGATGAAAGGCAAAGTCGACCTCGGCGGAATTTGAACTCAGAATGCAGCGGCGAGCGAAATACCACAAAGCATTTCGCTCGGCGTGCTAACGATTCTGCCAGCTCGCCACCCCGTGCCGGCGGCACGTAAAAAGCACCCACTACACTCTTGGAATGGTTGGTGTTAGGAAGGGCATCCAGCTGTAGAAACTCTGCCAGATCAAGATTGGAGCCTGGTGCAGCCTTCTAGTTCGCCAGCTCTCAGTCAAAATCGTCTAACCCATGCTAGCATGGAAAGCGAACGTTAAACGATGATGATGATGATGATAATGATGATGGAGTATCCACAGATTTCTCAGCAGTTTTGCATATATGCTTTCTTTTTCACTAATCATTAATATTTTGTTCACTCCTGTTGGGCAACTGATTTTAACTACTGTGGATATTTTCTTTTCTCTGTCGCCTTGTCTCTTATGATTGCATCTTACAGAAGTTTTGATGGATTGTTCCGCTAATATTATGTATGGTTAAGGTGGCGATCTGGCAGAATCGTTTACACGTCAGACGAAATGGTTGGCGGCATTTCGTCCGTCTTCATGTTTTGAGGTCGAATTCCGGAGACCAACTTTGCCTCACATTCTTGCGGGGTCGATAAAATAACTACCAAATGAACACTGGGGTCGATGTAATCGACTTACCACTTACTCGCGGAAATTGTTAGCTTTGTGCCAAAATTTGAAACCAATATTATGTGTGATTATGTCCTCTAAACCATTGTAGCTTCTTATATTTGTCTCCTCAGTGTTAGCCTTTCTACAAAACCCATAAAATAATGTTCGAGCCTCGATATCATATCTCATAGTTATGTAATACTGTGATGTCTTTTTCGGACATCACGGTATTACATTGGGTGATATACTCAGTGTTAATTCTACGGAGTCTACATGGATTGTTGTATCTAGTGGGTTTATCTGCATCTCTATCCCTTTCGTATGCCAGATATATTATTTCTTGCACCTATATTAAAAAGCATATTCTTGAAAACGTGAGCTAATATCCGCTTAGTCCAAGATAGACTACTCTTGTTATCAATGTTACTGCCACTTTGAAGCTTTCTAAGAGCATAGCATTTCATGATTTTTTTGCTGATATTATACAGCTTTTCTATGGGAGCACTCCGTCGGTTACGACGACGAGGGTCCCGGCTGATATGATCAACGGAACAGCTTGTTCATGAAATTAACGTGCAAGTGGCTGAACACTCCACAGACACGTGTACCCTTAACGTAGATCTTAGGGAGATTCAGCGTGACACAGTGTAAGAAGGCTGGTCCTTTGGAATACAGGTACTACTAATTTTTGCCAGCTAATTGGATTGGAGTAACGTGAAATAAAGTGTCTTGCTCAAGGACACAACGCATCACCGAGAATTGAACTCACGTCTTTTACGATCGTGAGCCGAATGCCCTAACCACTAAGCCAGGTGCCTTCACATACATAAATAAAGGATCTTTTCGGTTTGAACGGCAGTTTTTAACATAATTTCTAGGTAACTAAAAAATGTTAAACTTCGTATACTGGTAGAATGTGTTTATAAAACATCTTTTTCTCTTGGCTTTATTGAGAAAATTCTATAGTTTGTAAGATATTTGTTGTTATTTTCTTCAATTTCTGCAATTTCAACCAATCACTGACGTCCATTGAGGTAAACAACATTCTGTGCCGTATGAATATGTCCCTCGTTTAAGAAACAGATTGGGTTTATTTACATTTGGGTAATACCCTTCCCCTCACCCCTAACCGTAACTAACCCTAATCCTAAAATAGATTGAAATGCAATAGATCGATACTAGGGTCATAATTATGGGTGACAATTTCATATGACACCGCTAGAAAAAACTGCCGTTCAAACCGAAAAGATCCTGAATAAATAACAACAGCAATTCGATTTCGAGCAATACCATCACTTGGTTTTTCTCTTAAACATGAGCAGAATGGATGCGACTTCTCAATCGTGCTAGGAACCTACATACTTTTACATTGATGTGCTATCTCTTGCAACAGGTGTTCAGTGAACTTACCACTCACGCTGACGCATACCTTTATGCCACCATCGAATTTTTCATTGACTGTTTTTATTTTTCTAGGCTACGGTCAACCATAGCAGCATAATAGAGATGTTAAAATATCCAGCGATATCTGTGCCTGAAGCTCTTTGAATTGAGGAAAAGGTCTTGCTCAGGACCAATCCCACTATCTAAACAACATATGTGTTTGTTTTTTTCAAAAAGAACTTGTCTACATCATTGGATGAAAATGAGTTCTTTCTCCTAGAGAGGTATCTCAACATATACTAGTGGTCCTTCGCGCGCGCGCACACACACACACACACACACACACACACACAAGAGGGTGCTGAAAAATGTCTGGCTTTGGATAAAAATACAGAAGGATTAGTTAATGATTTTATTCAACATATTTCTCGCTCATATTCATTCACTAATTGTAGCAGTCCTTCAGTTTTTCTAAGCCCTGTAAAAGAACTCGGAAGGGTGGACCTCCAACCAGGACTTTCGCAACACCCTTAAAGCCAGGAATTTTTCAGCATCCCATCCTATGGTCATGTATCTTTACTCTGGTCTTAAATACGTGTGGTTGATATTGTGTTCCTTCCATCCAATATCTTGGCGGTTTGGAAAAGCGATGCAGATAATATACTGAATAGAATTTAAAAATAAGTTCTGGACTTTAAAAATAAGTATTAGACTTAAAACATAAGCATTGATCGACAAAACCCAGTACTCCAGAAGGATTGCAAATCTAGTGACTGAAATCATTAAAAGATTAACAGAGGAATGATTTGGAAACCATTAAAAACATTTTTGTTAAAGTATTTATTATTATTTCAACTGATTGTGACCATTAAAGAAATATACATAATTTTGTATTTTATAAAAAATACAGCTTTTTTTCAGTGCCTGTGAAATGTATAAGTACCTTCTAAATGCTGGTTAATGGTCCTTCGAAGACCTTGTCTACCTGTATGTGTCATAGACAAGTGAGCCTTGATAGAGGTCAATGTTTTTCAGATTAAATCCGGTAAAACTACATTTGATATAATAAGTGAAATGAAGTAACAAACTGAAATTAAGTTGTCTTTGCTTACTTTGCTTCCCAGGACACGATCTCAAGTTTATATAGCTCGCATTTTTAACACCTACTCACACACAACCCTCCTCAGCCTGTGTGATTTTTTATTGCGAGAAATGTATTCAGTTTTCACACACGGATGAGAAAATAATCATCGTTATCACAGTCAATTTTGAAACAAATTGAGATTTAATATTATAATTAACACCAGTCCTTATTGTTAGAGATAAAAATAGAACTGTTTCAAAGTACAAGACTTCTTAAAATGTTTGAATGAGAATATTTATATCTTTGCCATGTCAATAATAGCAATGTAATATTGTCACTAGTAATCAGAGGGGAATGTTGGAAGCTATGAATGATACCCATATTTTTATTCTCTCTGAAGTATGAATATTTGTATTACGGTAACTTTATTATTCAGTGACAGCGAAAACAAGATTTCTTGTGTCGTACAGGAAGCTTACATCATAAACTACTACCTTTAGATTATAAAGTTACTACCAGTTTATTGGGTGGAAATATAAGATTATCAGTTCAGAAATGCAGTATGTACTTTCCTGTTATAGATAAACGAATATTGATTGCAATAAGAGGAAATAAATAGCATACATCGGTTCCATTATATTAATGGTATTTTACGATGGCGGACTGGCAAAATGCCTTGCGGTATTTGTTCCGGGTTTTTACGTTCTGAATTTAGCTTCTGCTGAAGTCAACTTTGTTTTCCATCCATCGGTTGCCGATAAAATAAAATGCAGTGTATTACTGGTGTAGACTGAATGCTCTCTCCCAAATTTCACTATTACTTATGTTAGAAACTTTAAGGGCGGTTAATTGGCAGAACCAGCAGAGTGACGGAAAAATGCCTCGCGGTATTTGTCCCAAACTTACCCGTTGAAATTTGTTAGCCTTGTGCTTAAATTATAAACCATTATTCTGATGGAATTTATTTCATCAACCTTATTTGGAGGTAAGTGAACAGGGTTTTTGAACCTAGAATAATGAGCTTGACAGTATAATATCCGACATTATTGTCTCAGTAAGATCCAATGTCAATTTCGCTTAAATAGTTTCCGAACCTGTGACGGAACCATTTTGCTGTCATTCGACCTGCTAAAGCGAGCAGCTACACCTCTCTCAAATAACACCTCTCTGTCAGTAAAAGACATTTGGTAATGTAGTCTTGCATGTTTTCTGTATTGGAAAAAAAAAATGAGTTGATCACATCCCAAATGTCTTTAACTGTAAGTCTCATGGATCAGGGCTGACTTACGATTAAACAACAACACAAAAATACAGATATGTCTTTAGTCAAGGAACTCTTTTTAATGGAAGTTGTATAATTAACTTATTTTCTTGCCCCAGAGAGACACAAGATGAAGTCTATCGAAGCTGGACATGAACTCAATGAGTAAAGACAGATGAAACTTAACACTGAAAATCATTGTGTGATACCTACCAGTTATACAATCTCCATTGTTTTAACTAGGTATAGAGCTCATATATTGTATAAAATAAATTGAAAATATGGCATTTCTGTTTTCTACACGAAGCAGCATTAATTAGGTGAAATAGTTTCCGTTTTAAATTAAAAACCGTGTTGCGGTTCTCGTTTTCGTGATATCACACTTCATATTTCACAATATTCGCTACTATTACACCCGAAGATTTATTTCATACAAGGTAAACATTTCTAGAGAAAGCAAGTACTTATATCAACTCTGGAAAATGGAGAGATACACAATCTCACGCATGTGAGATTTGATCTCAGATTGCAGAGATGCGAAAGTAAATAATAGTATAATCATTTAGTTCGTCGCTCCACCGCCCCCCCCCCCCCACACACACACGGCCGCATATGACTCGTAAAATATGCTGAATCTATTACAACCAAAAAGGAAAAGAAAGGAAATCAAAATCAGCGACACAAATATTGTGCCAGAAATTGGTCAACTGTCAGTTCTTGTGATGCTGAGTGTTTGTAATCATCTGACTCAGTGACAATTCTCGGTTTTGTCTTTTCTTAATCATATCAATTATTTTCAATGATACATCCATACTAACAAAACGCAGTTATCTTGTAAATAAGCTATGCACTAATAGTACAAATTATTCCTAGAATTGTTTGACTCACAGGTGGTAAAGGGTGCATAACAGTGGAAGACCGACTTCTTTAAATGTAAAACTGGTTTTTCTTTAGTATTATTAACTCATTTATATTACATAGTTAATTCAGTGCCAACATTTCGGCCGCTTGTCATACAATTGTTTATTTACAAATCCTCATTCAGAAACATTTTATATTTTATAGACATTTTATTATATTTTTCGAAAAAACCCAACTGTTTTCAAATTCAAAACGACATTTTGATTCTACCTTTCTAACTATATCAGTTCCTAAGCAACTTTTTCTTATAAACGTTTGTTATTTACGAGTCTTAAACACAAAGTTCAATGTCTATATGAGTCTAGTCTTCCATATTTTCAACCTTCAATTCCCGCATCAATACACCCCACCCCACTCAGCTTATGAAAGAATAAGGAAAAAAATCATTTGGTGCTTTCCTCAACTTCCAAGACGAAAGATAAATATCCACTATGTGGGAGACAGAATGCTGATCTGTCGTCGGTACGAATTCTTGTGGAATGAATTGAACTCAGCACTGCAAAATCGACGAAATACTCGCCAATTATACAGTGCTTTCACTTGACACAGAAATGCCGATCTCTCGGCTGGCTGTCAGGTATCTATTTATTCGGTCACCCACGATCTAATTAGATACAAACAAACGACGTTCCACGTAACCCCAGAACTGGTATTTTAACAAGAATTTGGTGGAGAAACACTCCACATAAAAAAGAACCAAAAACGGCAAAAAAGTTATGCGTGAGTATACATAAGCTCGAAGATGATACTAATATTGACAGGAAGTGTAGACCCTCTGAAACACACGACCGTCACAACACGTCAATTTTAAAGGTCATGTTTCTACAACCAAGAATAGGAGATTACTATAAAATACACAACAAAGAGAAGCAGCGGAAGACTTAATCTCTCCAGATTAGATAGAAAATGTTGATTATGTCACACTTCTACAGAAGATATTTCGCATGCGACCAGCAGCTGCCCAAACAAGCCATTAACATGCAAGTTTCTAATGCAGCATGATGCTGCTGCTAACCATAAGGAGAAATGATTTGGAACAAATACAGGGAGAGGTTTCTGATTTTCAGTAAATCAAATTTGTCTTAACTTAGGAAATATTGGGAAATTTGCATCAATATTTCCGCGATATGCAAACACAGCAGGTTTGTTATAATGGTTTGGAACAGAAATATGATGTTCAGTAATAAGTACCAGTAGCTCCATAGAGGAGAACATTTATTCTGCTATAGCCCCGAGCTGATCAATAGGTTGTGAGAGAATTTGACGGAAACTGTGTAAGTCCATCGTTTATATACGTATATCATCATATACATACAAAGATATATAGATTGTGTGTGTATATGTTCGTTCATCTCTACTGCTTGACAACAAGCGTTGGTTTGTGCACGTCCTCATGGCTTAGCGTTTCCATTTAAAAGAAACTGCGGTCAAATATCCTTCATTTCTCACCGTACCGTTTTAAATAAATGTAATGGTCATTGTTAGTCTCTTTATTTTAAAATAAAGCGGATGTAAGTCAAAATTCGAATGCTTTTGATCATTGATTCCCCACCCCATAGAATGAACTCTTTCAATTTCAGTTGGATAATGTTCTGCTTTCCAGCCCGCATCTCCACATTCTTCAAGTTCATAAAGGTCAATCTTTTGAGCCCACGTAGCGCCCATGTTATTTTCAAGGGAAACTGTCAACTCGACCAGATTTCTTTACACCATACAATAATTGGTTTCTCCGCAAATGGAGCGGAGAAGAATCTTTAGCACTTTGGCAAATCTGCAGCCACCTTCCCATAGCCATTCCACTTTTCATCGTTCGTAGGAAGCTCCTTCAAACAGATCAGCTGTCCTGGATGCACGAAAGTGAATAAAATCTTACTGGATTTCTCTATCATTTCTTGTCATTGTTGATTAGAGAAATTTGGTTCCGCGCGGCATTGAACAGAATATTAACAGATTGTGCCTCCATCTATACAACACCAGCTGCAAAGAATATGTTTCAGTGTTCCTACCTTCCCAGATTTGCATTTATCACTCTTTGACAACTTCCACCTCACCAGGTTTGTAGGGAATAGCAAGGTATCATAAGACGAACACATTGAAAGACTTAGTAATGATGTACTCCACTTCCATTCCAACTTATCTCAATTACGTGTTTCTCTCATCATTCATTGTTGAGAGCATTAAATCAAATGAAACTCATTTCTTTGCTTCCCTTGCCTACTAGCAACAAAACTGCGTTCGCTCTGGCTCATACTCGAAAGTGGCTTGGAATTATGAGCTAAACCAAAGTCCCCTCCTTTCAACTATATGGCTCCCGCCGTATTTTGTGCTTGACAGGAGGTCATTAATTTCTGCCTTTGCTTTCCACTTTCTAGTTTGTTTTTTTTTACATCTGGTGGATTGTGCCTTAATTTTTCTATCCTTCGACTCCCCTAGCACCATCCTCATTGTTCCTACCGTCTCTATTTTATAAATTTCGACCATTGAGATCAGTAGAAATTGAAATGTCCCCCTTTTGCGATAAAGAGTTGAAGTGTTTATTATACGAAGTGTACCTAGTTATTTCCTAATGAATGCATTGTAATTTTGTTCAACGGTTTGAACTCGTGACACTGCTACCTCGTATATTACTAGTGGTCACGAAAGGTGTCGATATTGGCCAAACTGTAGATACTAAATTTTATACATGCCTGGTAGTTTTGAACCATCAATTGCTTTTAGTCCATTCTCAGCTTGCTTTGCAATCTACATCCCGCGGCTTCAGCCTGACAAAGTTCCAAATCATGTATACCTCAGGCTCTTAATAGTTTCATAACTGTTGGCATACTTTCTCCTATTTCAAATTCACTTCTTTCTGTATTCCTTCAAATGTCAGACTATGCGAGTCTTTTTTGCTTTCTTCTTTGTTTCGTGTCCCCATCTGTGTGTATCCCTTGTGGGAAATAAGTTTTTTTTTGTTTTGAACTGCATCCTTGCCCCCTTTATCAGCTTGTCTAACCTGCGTGGGCATCTGCATGATCCATTCTCCTGATAGAAGCATCAAATCATCCATGAAGGCCGCCTTAAGTGAATTAACCTCGGCCGTTTGTTATGAAAAGTCTGTTGCTTTGGAAAGCACTTCTAGAACTAGAATAAACCACGCAACAGATATTGTGTAGGCAACAACAATGTCAAACTCCAGGCGGTACCAATCTTATGAAGTTACCAGATGTAAATCTCATCTCGAACACACGCAACTATCTTTCCCACATTTCCCCCCTTATCTTTAAACATAATTCCCTCCCTGATATAATCATAGACTCACTAGCAGGACGGTAGTTGTTGTAGTCACTCAACTACAAGAAATAAAGCCACTTCTCCTTCAAATCCATCTCTAACATAGGGTATTAGAATTGAAATAATTTATTGCAAATCGTACAACGAAAGACTACATATCGTTGTGTACGTAATATGAACTCATACCCCCAAAATTTGACTTAACACGAAAATTAAATATAAATAGTTGATATAATGTGCATACTGATATAGATAGCAGCAGTTCCATATTAAATTTAAAATTGTTTTCTAGAGGGAGAGAGGCAAAGCTTTCAATATAAAAAGCATAAGTATAAAATAGTATTTTTTTCTACTCTAGGAACAAGGGCCGAAATTTTTGGAGGAGGGGGCCAGTCGATTACATCGACCCAGTACGCAACTGGTACTTAATCTATCGTTCCCGAAAGGATGACAAGCAAAGACGACCTCTGCAGAATTTGAACTCAGAACATAAAGAGACGAAATACATATTTCTTTACTACCCACAAGGGGCTAAACACAGAGGAGACGAAAAGGGACAGACAAACGGAATAAGTCGATTATATCGACCTCAGTGCGTAACTGGTACTTAATTTATCGACCCCGAAAGGATGAAACGCAAAGACGACCTCGGCGGAATTCGAACTCAAAACGTAGCGGCAGACGAAATACCTATTTCTTTACTTCCCACAAGGGGCTAAACACAGAGAGGACCAATAAGGACAGACAAACGGAATAAGTCGATTACATCGACCTCAGTGCGTAACTGGTACTTAATTTATCGACCCCGAAAGGATGAAAGGTAAAGTCGACCTCGGCGGAATTTGAACTCAGAACGTAGCGGCAGGCGAAATACCGCTAAGCATTTCACCCGGCAACTTTGTGCCAACTCGCCGCCTTAGTGTAAAATAGTATTTAGAGATTCAGCAAAGAGTAACTGGAGGGACACACACACACTTTCTTAAATATATAACAAGACAACATTTGGTGGAGAGCCCAATTTGAACTAGCAATCATATAATATATTCGCCACTTGGATTAAGCAAAATCTATTAATGAGAAAGTGATTCGAAATGGCAAACATTTCACTGAGGAGTCGGGAGAAAGAAAATTAAGAGATTCAACAATGTATTCAAGAAGAAAGCGATAATTACGTACAAAGAGTAACAGAATAAAATGGATGTACACATGAAAGCTTTCTCAAATACATATATTATAGTCCTCGCACACGGTTTTCCAACGCTGAAGTTGATTCAAGTGACAATAGTCAGCTAGAAGCTATAATACACTTGCCCAAACATTGCGCAATGAGATAACTAGAAATCATAGTTACGAATCAAAAATAACTGACTGGCCAGCACTCGTAGTACGAGGGAGAAATGTATTTATGGCAGAAATGTTAACACGCCGTGCGAAATGCCTAGCGGTATTTCGTCTACCGCTACCGTTCTGAGTTCAAATTTTGCCGAGGTCGACTTTGCCTTTCATCCTTTCGGGGTCGATTAAATAAGCACCAGTTACGCACTGGGGTCGATATAATCGACTTAATCCGTTTGTCTGCCCTTGTTTGTCTCCTCTGTGTTTAGCCCCTTGTGTGTTGTAAAGAAATAGGTATTTCGTCTGCGGTTACGTTCTGAGTTCAAATTCCACCGAGGTCGACTTTACCTTTCATCCTTTCGGGGTCGATAAATTAAGTACCAGTTGCGTACTGGGGTCGATCTAATAGACTGCCCCCCCTCCTCCAAAATGTCGGGCCTTGTGTCTTGAGTAGAAAAGAATATTTCTTTTTTTAATTGGCCACTGGTAGAAAAGAATATTAAGCGAGAAAAGTAATGTGCAATGCTGAAATAAGCGTGAATCAACTTCTGCGCTTGCGCGCGCACACACAGACGTGTGTGTGTGTCTGGGTAATAACCTCCAAAGCTCCTATACAGTTATCAGCTATCGTATGGTATTATATAGCAAGATTACTCCTTTTATTGGATATACATGTGGAAATCTGTTAGTATATGCAAAATATAAACATAAAACAAGATGGAATGAACATGGTTTAATCACAATTGTGTCTGTACATTGATAACAGCTGTTAGTAGCTGAGTATTCCATATTCTATTACATCATAAATAATAACGTGAATACGATCCTGTAGCTGTTGTGAACAGGCACGTCGTCAGGTGAGTGGCTTTGATAGTGCTGCCGGTTCATGTTCAATTTCGCATCATGTTATACCTGTTGTATTTTTAGCATCTCCCTACCCTGAGTAATTTATAGGATTTAAATAAACGTAAGTTGTAAAAGTACCAAATAAAGTAATGGCAGTAAAAATTGAAAGTATGCATTACAAAATGGACCAAAATTAGTCAATGCAAATAAAAATCAAACGTACAAATTCAAATTAACCAAATCTAAATTGTTTTTTTCTTTTTAATTAATATTCTTTCATAAATGTCTTTTATGAAGCTAGATTAACAAAGATATTTAGAGATAGACTAGAATTATTCGGTATCGTTTGCAAATGTTTTTTCTTGAACAGACGCGTGGTCATCCTCTTATCCATATTATTTATCTAATATTTTATGTTATAGTGTGATATAGAAAATTAACAAGTAACAGCTGTTATCAATGCAGAGAAACAATTTTTGTGATTAAAACCTGTTCATTCCATCTTGCTTTATGGACATGTAAAGCGGACGGATGGCAACAGAATTCCCAGACAGCCGTTATAGGGCGCGTTGGCTCAGTACAGCAGACAACTATAGCTGAAATTTAAGTTAAGTGAGCAAACGTAAAGGACGATCACGAAAACAAACAAAAGAAAAACGACACACACACACACACACACAGAGAGATAAAGCCTTACAACTGATACAGCATTAAGGCAGGACGCATATCCTACAGGATTTGATTAAGAGAAAAAGAAAGGTAGACGAAAAAAAAAAAGAACAAACGGTGGGGAAATAAGGCGAACCCAGGGCTGAAGGTAAACGCCCAAGCGAGATGGCTGAACAGGTCAGCAGTAACTCATAATATATTGCATAATACACACACACACACACACACATATCTCCATGATTGACCGCTGGCCACTAAAGCTTTTTTTCCTCTATTTTATCGAGTTCCTTTCTGTTGAAGAGCGTAGGCTCGAAACGTAAAAGACTTTCTCACCTTCCCGAGCGTTAAACTAATACACCTGTTTGTTGTTTACACACCTGTCTTCGTCTTTTTTTTTTGTAAATTCCAACTATATATACACACACACACACTATCGTACATAAGATACATATTACATTCGTGTATTGTGTGTGGGTCGGCATGTCAAAGACTAGACCCAACATTTCCTCTGCATGTCGTGAAACGCAACTAAAAGACGTTGTGGTAGTATTTACACCCCAACCAATAATAACCGCCCAAACAAACCCATGTTGGTGGAGCTGTCGCCCGAGTGGTACAAAGGCATCATCTGCCTGGAGTGGCAGGTAATCACCAATGAATGGTGGATGAAGCGATGCAATGTTACAGCACATGTTAGCGTGCTATTACTACTGTATATCACATATATGTAATTTTACTTGAAATGCATTCCTCAACGGAAATTCACTCATGTCACCAGTTGACCAGAAACTACGAAATATTTTGCTCAGATATTTCGCGTCGCAATAACCATACAGTCGTAAAGAGAAAAATATAATTGTCTAACATTTTCCACGAAAAAAATATTTAATGCGAAATACTTGAATTATTGTACAAGACCTTTAAACGCAAAATATATTCAGGCGACTAAATTTAAGACAATTACACGGTCAATTTTAGCTCATCAAGTTTATTTTCGATTTACTTGTGATAAAAAAAAAAACGAAACAAATAAATAAATAAATAAAACAAAGCTTAGTTTTTAGATATCGCGAGTACTATGTTTCAACAATAAATCTTTAATACATATAATTAAGATAATCGGTAGATTAAATCAGTCGTTTTAAGCGTAGTCAAATATTAAATTTTAAAAGGTTTAATTTAAAATTCAGATTAAATTTTATATATTTATATAAAAAAACGTTTATTTAAACATCGATATGTCTTATAAATACTACAATGCAAATAAAAATGAATTTTAAGAAATGAATTTGTATTAAAACAGAGCTGAAAGTCCTACGGACCTTGTTTAAAGAGTTGTTCTGTTAACAGGAATCCACATCCGTTATATAGTCATCGACAGACTGTATATCAAACACTTTCACATTTTCTGACCCAAATTCTGCTAAAATGAGCGTTGATCCATCAGGAGTTACAAAAATAGATCCAGGATTCGAAATCGCGTTTGGTTTCGTTTTTAGAACATAATGAAGTCTACCCGCTGACGTAAGGCAATAGATTTGGTTTTGCATTCTACAGGCTACATAGATATAACCATTTTTATCTACAGAAACGCCAGAAGGACATTTCAAAGTTTTTTTAGCTCCTTGGTAAAAGAATTTTATATCACCACTTAGATTGCAGCGAATTAATGCCTGGTAGCCATCGCTTCGTACTTCACTGAGGAGAAGATCACCTAACGGATGCACAGCTAGATAAGAGGGAAATGAAATACGGAGACCATTTGATGAGAATGCGGAGAAGCTGTGTAACACATGACCCCTGTAATCGATGACGTCTATGTAGCCTGGACAACCACATTTACCACAGATTAATGAATTATCAACAGCTTCAATGAGAGCATAGTCTTTTGCTGTGGGAATGTCAAGCGAAGGAAAAAGTTGGTGTCCAAATTTCACGAGAAACATAATCATATATTCTCCTTGTAACGTCACTACAATTTCTCCTTCAGGTGTAACGCATGCCCTTCTTGGAGACGACTGTAGATTTAACACACTTAAACATACACCTTCTTCGCAGAACGTCTTTAATTTTTTATTAGAGTAGTCAACTGCTATGATATCTGTATCATATCTAAGTATCGTCGTCAGACAGCATGTCGTAGTATCAGAAGGTATTCTCGCTGAAAAAGAGCGTAGCAATTGCAAGGCACTCATTGAAGATTGTTCTGTTGCGGAGCTTATTCTGCTGTTTCTGTCTCCCTCTTATTGTCTTTTTTTTTTTTTTTAATACAATTCCGAATCTTTTTATTTCATAACATACGATATTTTCATGCAAACTAGTTCTGCCTTCTTTGTTTTTTAATGAAGGGTAGTGGAGCTTAGTTATCGAAAAAGTCAAGTTTACTTTTCAGAAATATTTTCAGTCATTTGCTCTAAGTTTAGTTGTAAACATGCACATCGAAAGTTCAAAACTAAGCTTCATTAAAAACACTAAAAGATGAATTTCAAACTTATTAAAAAAATATGTGATGCTTTCTGATAGTTGCTAATATTTCATATACTGCATTATATCTTCTTTTCTACTCTAGGCACAAGGCTCGAAATTTTTGGGGAGGGGGCCAGTCGATTAGATCGACCCCAGTACGCAACTAGTACTTAATTTATCGACCCCGAAAGGATGAAAGGCAAAGTCGACCTCGGCGGAATTTGAACTCAGAACGTAAAGACATGAAATACCGATTTCTTTATTACCCACCAGGGGAACTAAAATTATAAAAAGGAGACATAAAAAAAGAAGCAAAATTAAAAGAAACGAATGATTCATGAAAAAGATAATATAATGAGGCGGAATGCCCACTCGACCCCCGAAGTCGAGTGGTTACATCGAAACCGTTTTGCCGTTCAATCATACTAATCTAAAATTCAGCAGTTCAATATTGTAGTCATTTTTTAGTTCGATATACCAAGTCTGTTTTGGCAATTGCTCTCTTTCCCCGACCACCTTCCACAACTCAATACCCTTATCATACTTTTTTACCATCTCCATGTGTGCCTTATTTAACAATTGACATATCATAGGATCACCATCTTCACCCCAGAATTCCACTCGCTCCCCCGGTTTACAGCGTCACCCTCCGCGTCCGCATACAAAACGCAAGCAAAACAAGCAGGGGGAGAGGGAGCCATATCTACATCATGTGTGTTTGCATTTTTTTTCTGTTTTGTTGTTGGAGGGGAATGGGTAGGTTTGGTGTCTGCGTGGGGAGGGTGTGGTGAATAGGGAGAGGGAGGGCACTAGGTGGGTTGGGGGTTCACAAGTACTTACTTTCTTTTTCTTTTTTTTTCTTTTCCCGGCTATTTTCCGGCTATTTCCCATTCTCTATCTTCTAATACTGGAGTTTCTCTTTCTACTTCTTGAATCCTCTCCTGTGATGGTGGTTGTCGCTCTTCTACCATTTTGGGTGGTGGAGGGCAGTTCACTTTTATGTTGCCTTTCTGGCCACATTTAAAACAGCGAGGAATCCTGCCCTCCATCCACACTTTCAGGATCAAATCCCCAATCCACAGGTTCTCGGTAATTTCGATGTTTTTGCCCCTTCCATGTTGCTCCTTCCATCACATCCGCTTGAATTACTTTCACCTTTTTTTCTCTTTCAATAAAGAGAGTCGCCACCACCCAAGCCGCATCGATTTCAGGAGGAATCCCTTCCACTTTGATTTTGGCAATCCTCTTGCCCATGTAAGACGGCAAGAGGAGTACCTTTTCCGTTTTTAACACTTTGGCAGCTTGGGCTCTTTCCTCTGTTTTATAATGAACGATAATCGTCCCGAACTTGCTTCCTCTGGCCAGGTAGGTAATATCTGCTCAGACTGTCATCAGCGCCTTGTCTATCACTTTCTCCTCCATGTGGTCGACTCTCTTTTTCTCAACTGAGTAAACTTTGTACTTTACCATCTTCTTTTGGATTTCCTCCATCCTTGTCTGTCGTGGGGACAACCTCACGTCGTTCCCCACCTTTACAGCCATTCTACTGTCTCTTTCCATATTTGCCAGGTTTATTTTCTTCCTTCTCATCTCGGTTGCCTCTGCAAAACTTTTCTTTTCCAGATATGCGTCCAACATCTTTACTGCCTTAATCAGTTCTTCCTCCGAAGAGGACAACTCAGTTTCGCTTAGATCCGAATATACACAACTTCCCCCTGCCATCTCTCAGTACTACCGAGAGACAGCACAACAACTCAAAAACTGCTGCAAACGCAGCACAAAGAACAACAAAATCAATCTGTAATACACAGTATATATTTCTTTACTACCCACAAGGGGCTACACACAGAGGGAACAAACAAGGACAGACAAACGGATTAAGTCGATTATAGCGACCCCAGTGCGTAACTGGTACTTATTTAATCGACCCCGAAAGGATGAAAGGCAAAGTCGACCTCGGCGGAATTTGAACTCAGAACGTAACGGCCGTCGAAATACCTATTTCTTTACTACCAACAAGGGGCTAAACACAGAGGGGACAAACAAGGACAGACAAACGGATTAAGTCGATTACATCGAGCCTATTGCGTAACTGGTACTTATTTAATCGACCCCGAAAGGATGAAAGGCAAAGTCGACCTCGGCGGAATTTGAACTCAGAACATAACGGCAGATGAAATACCACTAAGCATTTCGCCCGGCGTGCTAACGATTCTGCCAGCTCACCGCCTTATACCGCATCATATACTACTACATTTATGTTCTATGTATTTATCCCCACTTAAACATGGATGTACTGTTAGAACAAACTATACTGTGGTAATGAAAATGAGAGAAACTTTCATATTGGCTTTTGATGCATTGCCAATATGAGTTTCTCTCATGGTAATCACCGCAGTTCTAACAGAACATACGTAGATCTTACAGAACATCCACGTTTAACTGGGGATAAATATTACCTCTCGGTATGCATCATTAATATTGCCTCTATCGCTAATAAATATTATCCACTATGATACAAGTGTGGTATACGAAATGTTTTAAAGAAATCATAATAATTCGATTACATGAGCTTTTTACTCTATCGTTTACTGCTTGAGACCAGCACGGGTTACTCCTCATCATCGTGCTTACATTCAAACGTTGTTGATAAATTCCAAAATAACTTAATTGTCAATTTATATCTAATGCAGTTTCGTTTTGATATGGCCAGAGAGAAGTGTTTGCCTTCTTAATTCCTCTAAGAAGGCAAAAACTTTTTACACATACATACATACATACATACATACATACATACATACATACATACACACATGCATACATACATACATACATGCATACATACATACATACATACATACATAATACATACATACATACATACATACATACATACATACATACATACATACATACATACATACATACATACATACATACATACATACATACATACATTCATACATACATACATACATACATCTAATATAATAAATGCGAAAACTAATTTGTCTGTCAGTGTGTGTCACACTTAGACTCCCTCTCTCACTATTCAATGACACTCCTACTATTCCTCATGATGGGTGAGAGTAATAATAGGCATAGAGACGGTGAGGGCAGTGGCGAAGACAGAGAGAGAGAGAGAGGGGAGAAGGAAAAAGGGAGGGAGAGAAAGAGAGACAAAGAAATTTAGGGAGAGTTGATGTTTTATTAAAAGTAGTAGTATTGATGGTGGCAGTGGTAGTAATAATAGAAGACAGTGAAAGACTGAGTATATGAAAGAGGAAGAGGATGTACAACTTTGATTAACCATGTCTGTTTGACAGAAATTCCTGTCACCAACATACTGAACACTCATTTTTGTTTTATTTTTTCTTTCTTTAATATATATATATATATATATATATATATATATATATACGAGAAATTCACTTTAATTGAAATAAAGTTTCCCCAAACTTAAGCAATATAATAAATGTGAATGTCAGTGTGTCAGACTTTTTCAACTTTAATAAATCCTTTCTACTGGAAGCACAAGACCTCAAATTTTGAGGGAAGAGATTAAATTGATTACATCGACACCAGTACGTAACTGGTACTAATTTTATCAACCCCGAAAGGATGAAAGGCAAAGTCGACCTCGGCGGATTTCGAACTCAAAACCCTAACGGCAGACGAAGTACCTATTTCTTTATTGCCCACAAGGGGCCAAACAGAGGGAACAAACAAGGACAGACAAAGGGATTAAGTCAATTACATCGACCCCAGTGCGTAACTGGTACTTTATTTATCGACCCCAAAAGGATGAAAGGCAAAGTCGACCTCGGCGGATTTCGAACTCAAAACCCTAACGGCAGATGAAGTACCGCTAAACATTTCGCCCGGCGTGCTAACGATTCTTAATTTTTTATTATCCATAAGGACATACATAGAAGGGACAGCACAATGAAATCGAATGGTTTTACATGAAATGCGATTGGGGTCCTTTTAAAAATTCTAAATACATTATATATAATACGGAATGATGATAGGACACAATAAGACACAACAGATGGAGTGGAGGCGGGTTTATAATGGATCCCATGAACCCCCACCTTACCACTGACCTGGGTTTCACGCGGGGCCTTTCATGCCCAACATTCGTGCGATATTCTTCCACCTTTTTCCAAACATGTCTTCAGGCAAACATGTCCTCTCCAGCCCTATTTGCCTTTTTAGGTGGAAGATGAAAAAAATTCACCAGATTAGGGCCAAAGATGAAGGTGCCTGACCTTATTCATTTCATTCTTGTCCTCCGTATAATCCCTCTCGCAGTTGCTACTTCAGAAAGAAAACAATTCTTATCTTCTTTCGTTAAGAAATCCGGTGAGTGAATTTTCACTATAGATTCAATCGACAGCTGTACTCTTCCTCCACCTGACATCAGTTGTTCGACATAAATCCACACGTCAGACATTTCCGGGCACTGAACGATAGCGTGCGGGACGGTTTCCTTGTCCCGCCCACATCTTGGACAGATCGGAATGTCTCGGCTATCGTGCCTTGAGAGTTTAGCCTGGACAGGTAAGGCTCCGCGGTAACACTGCTATGCCAAAGACTTCTGGAATTATCCAGGGTCTTCGGCCTGAATGTACGTTGGAACAGACTGGCCAGCTGATTATCGTCAAAACCTAGGGTCTCCCCCAATGCATCATCACATTCCGCTTCTACAAACCCTCTATAAAAGACAGCGGTGGAACCACTACCACATGCATTGCCCGAGCAACGGAAAAGCAGGAGTGCCTTGCGACACTCCGTATACTATGTACCCGACTTCGATTGAACCAGGTTTCCCGTCCACCGAAACTAGTGAACCTGGGAAGCATCTGCTTCGCCAGCGAAGACCACAACCGTTTCCCATCCAGGTAGAGTCACAGGTGCCTCAGCCTCGGCGCATGTCTGCGCATCAATAGTCAAGGCATCCCTAACCTACCCTTTAACGGTTGTTGACAGCAAATAGATTGTCTCACAATCGGTTTCAAGCCCTGCCACAAGAAGCTGTCTTTCCAGCTTGATCAACCACCGCCTAGACCAGGTCTTGGTAATGTGGGTCATCCTGCTCGATACCTCGGTTCAATTCTCTATTTGGAGGTCTGGTACGAACCAAACTCCTAGCAAATTAATCGGACCCTCCGTTCAACGTCCCACGACGCTGTCAGAAGGTATCGACTTGCCTCTCCAGATGCTGAGCTGCAAGCCGAAAGACTTTTCACGATTAACTTCTGCTCCTGCTACAGTCTCATATTTTTCAATGGCCTTGCTTACCCTCTGTAGGTGAACCATTTTGGTCACGATGATGGTGATGTCATCCGCGTAGGCAGAAACCGACATCTTACAACTTGGCTGTCTCGGAATGTCACTCAGCTTTCGCAGCAATGGCTCAAGAGCCATCACATACAAAAGTGGGTAGAGCAGACATCCTTGACGAACCGAGCATTTGACGTAGAACGGCTTAGAAAGAATGCCGTTCACCCGAACTACCGAGTCAATGCTATTATACATTTGAACGATCCACCTGAGGAAGCCAAGACCCCAGGCCGAACTGTGCCAGAACGGACACCAGGTAGTGATGGTCAACTCTATTAAAAGCTTTTGATTGGTCTAAATGGACCACTGCTCCTCCCTAGCCGGAATCGTTATTAATTTCCTCTTTAGTGTATCGTATAAGATGGAGATTATCCTGAATGGATCTGCCAGGGATAGCACATGTCTGTGCTCCCCCAATCAGCCCATCCGCAACACGCGCCAATCTTTCGATACCACTTTGGCCAAAATCTTCAGCTCTGCGTTGAGCAGAGTGATGAGCCTAAAATTATCAATGACATCGCTCTTGTTCGGGTCCTTTCTGACGAGCGTCACCCCTCCCCGACATAATCTCTTTTATCTTCTCAGGCATGATCGGCCCCTCACTACACCTCGCATCCTGCCCCGAGAGGCGTGGAATATCGGCGAGAAAATCCGTTAGTCCTTCCCACACTCCCCCCCCCCCCACGAAAAGCTGGGCGAAGTGGTCCTGAAAGCTCTCACACATCTCCTCGGGGTCGTCTATCAACTTACCTTTGTTGGTTCGTCAAAGATCGAATTGTGGCATCATTGTCACGTTGGGCTTCCATTCGGGCCCATACCGCAGCATTGATTCCCTCGCAACCCACTGCATGTTATGTACGCCCTGACAATGCAACTCGTGTGTTTGGCTTTGATGTGCTGGTTTAACACCAGTCTCTTGGCCTTCACCTGAGCCGCAAAGTTCGCATTGCTTCCTCTAAGTCCTTAACTAGAGCTGATTCCCTTCTAGCCTCTCTAACCTCTCTAGTCACTAAACCTATGCTATATCTCATAGACTCATATTTAATGGCTCGCTTGAAGGCATACCACCATTTGTTGTTAATAATGGATCCGCTTAATGCCCTTTGAATTAACATCTTAATCCGGTCTCTGTACTCATTAATCGCCAAAAGGGACGTATTAAGTTTCCAGTAGTCGGGACCTCTATATAACTTATCTATTTCGAGATTACAGGTGACCATCTTGTGATCACTGTTGTTGACCATGTGAAATTGTGGACACCTAGCTAAGTTCTTATCTACTTTTCTAACTAATACTCTATCTAGATAAGACCTGGAAGATCCGTCGCTATTTGCCCATGTCAAAACGTCTTAGTAGTACCTGGAAGCAAGCATTGCTTCTCCTATTAACACACGAGCCAACATAATCTACGTGTGCATCACAGATTGTATTATAGTCTCCTAGCACAACTAAGGGATGTGATGTACCAAGAAACTTCTCTAGGTTCCGATAATATTCAGTTTGCCCCGTATCTTGAGGTGTATAAATTGCAACCGGTCTGACAGTCTTACAACGACTGAACGTCAAGTCAATGACTACCAGCCTATCTTCTGGATTTGTAAAAATCAACCTTTTCTCAGAAACACGGTTTTTTTAAGAGGATCAACACCCCGCTCCCGCTAAGAGGACAGCACGGAGAGATGAAACTCTCGTAACCGTCAAACAGCGGTAGCAGATCTCTCGGCCCCTTCAACAGTGTTTCTGTAGCAACAACAACATCTAAATCCCGTGACCTGACGTCATTTAGGAGGCGTCCATGCTTCCAACTAGACGTCAGGCCACGCACATTTATACATCCAACATGAATGCTTGACGTGGACTTACCTTAGTCAATGGTACTCTCTTTTTCACTGGTTCGTCGGGTGATATTCTGGCATAGGTCCTCGTACATCGACTTGCTAAAATCAAGTCTTGGAGGACCCATGTCAGTTGGGTGGTAGTTTTTAAAAATGTTATAGTTCATTTTATCTATTTTATAAATGGCAATATTTTCTGGAGTCTTATGGTGATGTTTGTAAATTGACGCCGTTGGTATTTGCTTTAACCTTTTTTTTTAATTGTTCGTTATCATTGTTTATTGCAGTTAGTATTTCCTTACATTCGTTAGATTTTCTTGAACTTGATATCGGGGACAGATTGCCTGGGTTTGGCGGGTGAGGAGTGATGTCTGGGAGAGGGAGGAAATCCGAACCAGAGGAGCAAGGGGGAGGGGAATCATCGCCAAGGGGGAATAGGATGGGGAGGAATCTGATATTTTTGACTTGGGGTGGGGGAATAGTGGTGGGGTGGGGTCATTTTTCTCTGAGTATCCTGAGTTTTTCTTTTGGTTGTTGTAGGGTTGGATCTGTTGTTATTATTTTTCCCTTTTTGGCGTCTTACTACCGACCAGCCGTCTTTTTCCCCGGCTCGTTGAACACCATCAGTGCCGGGGTTCTGCTGGTCGTTCTTTTGGTTTTGTTCTTTTTTTCTTCTTCTTTCTCCTTGCGGGTGGGGCAGTTTACCCGAATGTGGCCTTTTTCGCCACATTCGTGGCACCTGGGTTTCCTGCCCTCCACCAATACCCGCAAGGTGGCTTCTTCTCCGATGTGCATGTTCTCTGCAATTTCTTCTAATGTCGGGGGCGGGGGGGGGGACTTGGACTATGATCTCTAGCCCTTGGCCCCGCCAGTACTGTTGTTGTATTCTGGAAGTTTCAATCATTTTGATTTTATCCTCAAACCCCATTAGAAGGTCTGAGATAATCCAGATGGCATTTATTTCTGGTGCGATTTCCTCAATAACTATTTTGGATGTTCTGCTACCCATATAAGTTAGTAATAAAATGACTTCATTGGTTTTTATCGGTTGGAGCGAGTGTTTTATAGCCTTTTCCTCGTTTTTGAAGTCCACCACAGCTGTGGCGTATCTTCTCCCTATGGTCAAGAACTCGATGTCTTGCCAAGATGGGTTGTAGACACTTCTCGATTTGTTCTTTGGATTCCTTGTCTATTTTCTTGTCTGTTATTATCATAGTCTTATATGTTATTATTTTCCTCTTTGTTCCTTCGATGAGTTCGTTAGGGAGGGTGGCTTTAACTTCAAAACCTTCCCTTTCGAACATACCTTTGTGTTGCCGCGGTGAATCTAGCTCTATGTTCAATTTATTTTTTCTCACACCTGCTGCGGTGACAAAATTAATCTTCTTTTGGTTGTCTTCTGTTGGGTTTACTTTTCCGTTATTCATTTTATCGTTTTCAGCATTTATTTTTCCTTCTTGGTTCCTTTTCCCCGTTTACTGCATTTATGTGGTTTTCGTTCACATTCTCGATCATTTTGTTTTGTTTTACAGTTGCTCTTTGGTTAGCTTGGTCAGGGTTAGAAGACTTGTCCTCCGAATTCAATTTCACAAAAATAAATATTTTCCAAAAATATTTTTTCCAAAAATTATTTTCCCCTCTTTACGGAGGGGAACAACAGTCTACTACGTCTGTTAAAACAGAACGTAGAACAATAACAAAAATTCAAAATTTAACAATAAATGGCAACAATAACAATAACTAACCAAATTCTCGCAGACAAATTAACCGCAGCGTGCTAACGATTCTGCCAGCTGGCCGCCTTAATGTGATGTGATGTGATGTGATGTGATGTGATGTGATGTGACGTGACGTGGCGTGGCGTGGCGTGGCGTGGCGTGGCGTGGCGTGGCGTGGCGTGGCGTGGCGTGGCGTGGCGTGGCGTGGCGTGGCGTGGCGTGGCGTGATGTGATGTGATGTGATGTGATGTGATGTGATGTGATGTGATGTGATGTGATGTGATGTGATGTGATGTGATGTGATGTGATGTGATGTGATGTGATGTGATATGATATGATATGATATGATGATATGGTATGGTATGGTATGGTATGATATGATATGATATGATATGATATGATATGATATGATATGATATGATAAATGTGAATGTCAGTGTATCGGTGAGTAACACTTTTTCAACTTTACACCAATAGGGCGGAGCACAACATATCATACCATTTTGGAATCAAGTTGACCCCGTAAGTAAATTAAAAACATTCCGGGCCGAATCCGGACCTACTATCCTGAAATTTTGGATTCTTATATTTTCATTACTGAGATTGTTTACGGCGATTTTTTTACATGATTTTTGCGACGAATATTATCATCATTAGATAAGACTTTGGAGGAAACAATTGCAACAAATTCTCCAAAACAAGTCAGAGATCTATTTGCAGATCTTCTCATTCAGGGTCAGTTGCTTAAAAGCTAGTACATACGTATGTACATACATACATAATACATACATACATACATACATACATACATACATACATACATACATACATACATACATACCTTTAAATCCATCGGAAGGATAATCCCGAGGACAAAGAAATAAGAATCGCAATATGGTAGAAGCCATAGCCACTTATAATAAAAAGGAATACTGGTGGAATGTACCAGTGAAGACCTCGATAAAATACATACATACAGGAAAAGTACTAAAATGTGACAACCGATGCAGATTTTGTGGAGTTAACACCGAAGATATCACCCACATCATAAGCAGTTGTCCGAAAATACCATCACGGTATTATCTACCGATGAGACATGATGTTGTAGCTAGGACACTGTATAACGAAATCCGCGGAAAGTATAACTCCGAAGACAAAGAAATAAGAACCCACAGTATGGTAGAAGCTAATTCGAACACTACAATCCAATCCATCACTGGAACTGTAAAAATCTGTAAAACTTTTTAGAAGTTTATCATTAAAGCGTATATGAGCATGGAGATTTGGTTATTATTTATTGCAAGTCGAGCGATCCCATAGAGATTTCTGCCTTGGTTCAAGTGCTATGGTATTGGTGCAATGCCCCAGTGAAAACCTCAATAAAATGTAAACACAAAAAACCTGATATGATGATTTGGGATAGAGAAAAGAAACTGTGTACAGTTGTGGAAATCAGCTGCCCACTGGATGTTAGCATAAAGCTGAAGATCAGTGAAAAAGATAATACCTATGCTGAACACACTGCCTAAATACCAATCTTGATAAATTGGGCTTCCCAAAACCAAAAATGGGAAGCTAATTTGAACACTACGGATCCAATCCATCACTGGAACTGTAAAATTCTGTAAAACTTTTTAGATGTTTATCATTAAAGCGTATATGAGCATGGAAATTTGGTTACTATTTATTGCAAGTCGAGCGATCTCATAGAGATTTCTGCCTTGGTTCAAGTGCTATGGTATTGATAACTAACAATATTTTGCAAAAAAGTCCCACATTCTGTAGGAGGGAAATTTATTATTGGTGTTAGAAATAGATCCGCAGATATGTACGAAATGTTACAGAATGGCGAGTAATGTTCAAAGGAAAAAATACAGCATTTGCAACAAAATGTGTTGAACTGAATAAAATACAGAAGAAAAAATTGATTCCTTTGGTCACAACAGATAAATAAAGACGGAATCCATTTCCAAAATTTATAGGAGACATGAGTAACCTTTTTCGGGAAGCAGGCTGCCTATGACTGCTTTATAGAATAAGGAATATGACATTGGGTAACATGGCTTCACTATCACATGGTAATATTTCCAGGTGATCCGGCCTCTTTTCTGGTAGTTCAATGCACTGGGATCTTTTCGGTTTGAACGGCAGTTTTTAACATAATTTCTAGGTAACTAAAAAATTTTAAACTTCGTATACTGTTAGAATGTGTTTATAAAACATCCCTTTCTCTTGGCTTTATTGAGAAAATTCAATGGTTTGTAAGATATTTGTTGTTTTTTTTTCTTCAATTTCTGCAATTTCAACCAATCAATGACCGTCTATTGAGGTGAAAGCATTCTGTGCCGTATGAATATGTCCCTCGTTTAAGAAACAGATTGGGTTTATTTACATTTGTGAAGAAAAAAAGATACCCTTCCCCCCATCCCTAACCCTAACTGTAACTAACCCTAACCCTAAAACAGATTGAAATGCAATAGATCGATACTAGGGTCATAATTATGGGTGACAATTTCATATGACACCGCAAGAAAAAACTGCCGTTCAAACCGAAAAGATCCATGCACTGAAATAAGATTTTCCTGACGATGACAGACGATATAAAAAGTCACATTGTGCTTTAATTGTCTATGCAAATGTTTACTATATTAATTAGTTTTACAAGTGTTGTGTATTCAAATACAGAGTAGCTACTGATGAAATTTCTAAACAATTTATTTTTGAGCAGACTGCAATATGGTCGTACGAAATGCTAGAAATAGCAGTCACTGAACTCTCATAAAAGATTATTGTCTTAAAAAAATGATTTGTTGGATAATATAGTCCAGGTTCACACAATGCCTGAATAAAAAGAAAATTGTGTTGGTCAGAGAAAGCTAGAAGCCTTAATAAGAGTTGACCCGAGGTTAAAAAAACAATGACAACAGCCAAAACTGCGATGTTAC
This sequence comes from Octopus sinensis, assembly GCF_006345805.1. Classification (NCBI taxonomy): domain Eukaryota; kingdom Metazoa; phylum Mollusca; class Cephalopoda; order Octopoda; family Octopodidae; genus Octopus; species Octopus sinensis. Next base: position 29,844,831 of record NC_043001.1, on the reverse strand, counting down.
TCAATATTTACAAATGTTCTCCCTACATTCTAAATAACGGTTCTGTTAAAGCGACAAAAAAGGCGTTTTATGGATTAAGACTTAACGTGAAAACTACACCGTCAGCCGCCCACTAGTTCAGCTCAATCCCGTCAAAGTTCAGCTGAGTTGTTTAATAACTATGAACCTGCAATAATGATTTCCGTTATGTGAGCAGCTCTGGTTTAACCGGTTCAGCAAGTCGTTTTCTGATTAAATGAATCAAATAACTTCAAAAATAGTAAGCACCTCGACTTGAATTTGTAAGAAAAATAAGCTGTAGATTCACTGTCTGCTTTAGTCCTTACCTTTGTGGCTGACCGAACTACAAGTGTCTTTTGAGAGGTTACATTTCTACTGGACAACATAAGCTCTGCATCAAAGAAAGGAAATCAATTCGGGAGGTACGTGTTGTAATATCATCTTTCATCGATTTCACTGATTTCTGATGTTAATATTTAATTACAAATGATCATGTTCATACATACATACATACATACATACACACACATGCTTATAAGTAAGCACATATGTGTGTATGTGTTGTTCGCAAACATGGGATCCTAGGTTCGATCCAACTGCATGGTGTTTCGGCAAGTGACTTTTAACGTATATAATACTCACATGCATATATGTATGTGTTTAAAATTATGAATTAATATATAATAGTTCTGTGTGTATAAATGTTTATACATACGTGCATATATTCATGCAACCCTACCGCGCGCGCACGCGTGTGTGTGTTCAAGTGTGTCTCTGTGTTTCTTTGTGTATCTGTGCATATGTTTATGTGTTTGTAGTAAGGCAGTGAATTAACAGAATCTTTAGAGCATCAGATAGGATACCTCGTAGTATTCATTTCGATTGTCAGTGCTCTGAGCTCAAATCCAACCACAGTGAAATTTGCTTTTTTTTTTTTTCGAAGTCGATACATAAAGTACCAGTTCAGCTCTTTCTCTCTTTCTTTCAATACTGTTTTTAATTAAAAATTTAGGCCCCGTGTTATATTGCATTTCGCTCATTCAGAATTACATTAATGGTCAAATTTTTCAGCGGATTGCTTAACCACTTACACATACTTTAGTGAATTAATTGAACAGGCAACAAAATATTTTTGTTGTTTTTGTAAAATCTCAGAAAATAATAAAAAAATTCACATTTTTTATCAAATTATTTTGTTATATTTGTCTATCTATCCAACTGTAAACATTTTAAATATTTCACTAACGTCGAAATTCGCAAAGGTCCCATCGATCACTCACACACGCACGCACGCGCGCGCGCACACACGCAAATACACACGTGCATACGCACACATCTATCTCTCTGTTTGCCTGCCTTTCACTATGTGTATGTGTGTGTTTATATACATACATATATATATTTATATATATATATATATATATATATATATGTTTATAATCATACATATATATATATATATATATATATATATATAAACATACACTAAAGTAGCACTATCATTAGAAACACAAGGACGACATTAGCTTTTTCCTAGACTTGCCAGAGGTAGCGATCAAATTCTCCTCAAATCTACTCCACAGGAAAAAACAGAGCAAAGTAGACTCTACGCCATTAAAAAATAGTTTTTTCCTTCAAAAACAAGACCAGATGTTTGATTTATTGTTCTTGATGTCTCTTCAAAATAAGTACGGAATAATATAAGTATCCCTGTCTCGATCCCTTTCAAGTAAATCTACACACTTCTTTAACATACACTTTGAAACCAAGAAAAAAATAAATGATTTGGAGCTAACTAATTCCACCACTACCATCACCACCAACAGAGGAATTTTTTCCTAGTGAAATAGTTTCAAATTTTGTCAGAAGGCCAACAATTTTTAATGGGATGGGTACAAGTCAATTTACATCGGCCTAAGTACCTGGTACTTTATTTTATCGACTCCGGTGGGATTTGAACTCAGAGCGTAAAGATCTGGGAGAAATGCTGTGAAGTTTTTTTATCCACCATTCTTTTCATAATAAATGAGAAAGGTATCTTGATTCTATACAGAGCAATTTCAAGTAGCACTTTTACGTGACGGAGCTACGCCCATCTTTCTAAACGCATTAATTCTATGAACTCATTTACTGCCTCAGAGTATTGCTTTCTCTTGGAATTACTAGGAATGTACCGACGAAGGAACTTCTACATTTTTTATTAATTAGAGAAAGTAAAGAAGCGCCATTTTTTTCTCAAAGACTTCAAGATATGTCTTATCCTCGAGGATGTTATCCACTAAGCAGCTATCTAGCTGAAATACTTATCACATAATAGATTCTGAAAAAGACACCTGTTGACTAGGGTGGTGTTAAACTAGGCGCAAGAACGATATCTCTGACAATTTTCCAAATTTTTCGTCTATCAAGTCTTTCATAGGAATCGCGCAGTCGGATCGAGCTTGAAACCATGTAGTTGTGAAGTGGACTTCTTAATTATACAGCCGTCTTGGTTGCTTGACCTTCTAGAAATAGCAACCCAAACTTCAAATTACATCTTGTCATCTTAAAAGAGGATTGACACATTGAATCATGTAGTCTTGATAAAAAAAAGACAAAATAGTTACAACTGTAACGTCATCGTTCATAGATCTGTTCAACCAGTGCTGAACAGCCGTGGAAAATAAAATACTTGTTATTAACCAAAGCAGGGGTTTTGCGTCCCTTTATGTTCAGGGTTCAAATCTCGCTGCGGTCAACTTTCATCATACTACGCAATTAAATACTGGAGTCGATTTTATCGACTGTAGTCCTCCTTCAAACATTTTACCTAGTGCCTATAGGAAAAAATCAGTTAATTGAGGTAAAAAAAACCCCAAATAAACTACAATTCAAGTACAGGTTATTGATATAATCGACTATTGTTGTCCCCAGAATTGTCGTATTGTGTTTATGAAAGAAATTATGAAATGCTAAAAAAATCATCAAAATGTTAGCAGTCAGTATCGTTTATTTAAAGTAGGGAGGGCTGTGCTTCCCACCAGCAGATTTGTTGAAAGGTGAATGAGAATGGCGAATATGGTCCGAGCATACACTTTAGATTTTAGGAGAACAACTGAGAAAATTCACATGCCCACGTGGTTAGAGTGAGAATCCCTGGAGGTTTCCCTTTTTGGGGGGAATTATTCTTTGTTTGAATCTTCTTTTATTTCTGTTATTTTACTTTTTTACATGCTTTTTTAAAAATCTTATACTGTATTTTTCTGTACCGTTCTCAATGTTTTCTTCAACCATTTTTCTTCAACTAATAATGAAGAAAACATCATGTATTAAAATTATAACTATTATTATTATTAAGGCGATGAGCTGGCCGAATCGTTAGCAAAATGCATAGCGGTATTTCGCATGTCGCTACGTTCTGAGTTCAAATTCCGCCGAGGTAGACTTTGCCTTTCATCCTTCCGAGATCGATAAATTAAGTACCAGCTGAGTGCTGGGGACGAAGTAATCGACTTACCCTTCCCCCTGTTTTCAGGCCTTGTGCCTTTAGTAGAAAGAATTATTATTATTATTATTGAGTGGGAAAGCAGTGCATGCCATCAAAGTGACACTGGGGTGGAATATACGAAGCCAGTATACCCATCATGACTACTCGTCTGATACACCAGGCACATGCATCACAACCATATGTACGAGATATAGTAATCTCATATCAAGAAAAACTGTGCATGACCTTGGAGGCGTGGCCCAGTTAGAATTTTCTTCAAGTCGATTAATCCATCTCACTCAAAAGGTCCCTGAATAAAGGTTGTTTAAGGATGTTGAACGAACCACCCATGTTTCCAAAAGGTGAATTATCCAAACCCCAAAGAAACCCTCTCAACACATGGCTATGATGCTCCCCCACTACTTCTGCTCATGATCAGGGATGCACATGCCATCAGCCACTAAGCAACATGCTCAATTGGTTAAGGTCAAGCAACTGAGAAGCAAATCTGTGGTATTGAGCAGAATATTTGCTGTAGCCCATCTTTTATACCAAGACAAAACAATGTACACGATAACACTTCCAATCAGTTAAGATCAGAAGCTATGAGAGTCACTTCCTGGTACTGCATCAGGGCATTATTATTATTATTATTATATTATTATTATTATTATTATTATTATTATTATTATTATTATTATTATTATCATCATCATCATCATCAAGGCAGCGAGCTGGCAGAATCGTTAGTACACCGGGTGAAATACTTTGCGGTATTTCGTCAGTTGCTACGTTCTGAATTCAAATTCCGCCGCGGTCGTCTTAGCCTTTCATCCTGTTGGGGTCGATAAAATAAGTACCTGTTGAACAGTGGAGTCAATGTAATCAACTCATCCCCTCCCCTTAAAAAGTTGCTCTTGATGCAAAATTTGAAAATATTATTATTATTATTATTATTATTATTATTATTATTATTGTTGTTGTTGTTGTTGTTGTTGTTGTTGTTGTTGTTGTTGAGTGAGATAGCAGCTCACGCCACCAAAGTGATGCAGAGGTACAAATATACGAAGCCCAATATGTCCATCATAACTACCCGTCTGATAAGGGCACACCAAGCATCATAATTACATGTGCATGACATGTGATCTCATATCAAGATAAACAATGAACCAGTTAAAATTTCCATCAGGTCAAGTAGTCCATCTTGTTCAAAAGGTCCCTGAATAAGGGTTGTTTAAGGTTGATGAACGAAATACTCATGTTTCCAGAGGTGAATTATTCAAACCCCAAGAAATCACTCTCAACACATGGCTATGATGCTTCCCAACTACTCCTGGTCATGATCAGAGAAGCATTTATCGTCAGCTACCAAGGTACATGCTCAACTCGTTGAGTCAAGCAACTGACAAATCTGTGGTATTAAGCAGAATATTTGCCGTAGCTCGTCTTTTACACCAAGACAAAACATGTACATGTTAACACCTTCAATCAGTTAACGTCATTCTTTTAATCTGCATGTTTGATGCAATCATTGACCGGGACACACCCAGTGCTCTATGGCAAGTGAGTGTTAAGAGATGTTTAAATCTAACTGAAAGTTTGGGGAGGGCAGTACAGAAACACATTTATGTAATACAACATACATATTAAAACTAATAGGGTTTTCCTAAGGATGTGGGCGGTTCTTGTCAGTACAATCTTTTAGATATCTTTGCGATATGTTTCTTCTGTCAAGATGTCAAGATGCTTCTGACATCCTCTTTTTTAAAATCTCATCTCAGTACCTTCAATAATAGAAAAAAGTGGCTTGCGGTGGGTTTGGAGGTGAGATACGTTGAATACACTCGAAAAAACCTGTGGAAAAAAATTATTTCACACCGAGGTACGAACGGGTCCTTTACGAAATATTTACCAATTCATTTATTGATGTTTTTATCAATTGGAACACTTACATCTGTCAGTCTACAAGTATGTTCTTCCTTGTCTTTAATAACTATATCTGGTCGATTAACCGGGATTGTTCTGTTAGTATTGACTGGGAAATCGCACAGGATGGTGACAGGAGTGTCATCATTCTTAACAGGAGTGTCACCATCCTTAACAGGAGTGTCGATTTGGTAGTGTTTACATATTTTCCGATGTGAATATTGTACTACCCTACTGTGGAATTTTATATTTGTTTCATGTTAACATTGGCAGCACGAAAAAAGATGGTCTATTGATTCATCAAATGTGTTGCAGAATCTGCATTTTGGAACAGCACCATTTTTAAGAACATTAACCTACTTATATCTGGTAAACGTGCTTTAGTCTTGTGCTGTAGCCCATCTTTTATACCAAGACAAAACAATGTACACGATAACACTTCCAATCAGTTAAGATCAGAAGCTATGAGAGTCACTTCCTGGTACTGCATCAGGGCATTATTATTATTATTATTATTATTATTATTATTATTATTATTATTATTATTATTATCATTATTATCATCAAGGCAGCGAGCTGGCAGAATCGTTAGTACACCGGGTGAAATACTTAGCGGTATTTCGTCAGTCGCTACGTTCTGAATTCAAATTCTGCCGCTGTCGACTTAGCCTTTCATCCTGTTGGGGTCGATAAAATAAGTACCTGTTGAACAGTCTCCGCTTTCACTCCTAAACTCTTCAGTCACTGATGGGTTGTTGCTTGGTTTACATCAGCATTTTGATTTCTAAGAATATATTGTCCATGCAGGGACTTCTAGCTCCATAGCTACTCAATTTGTTTGTTCCCGTTCTTTTGAGCAGTTTGTTTGATTTGTTTTGTGTGCTTGATAGTAGTGGTTTCAGGTTCTTCATCTAATTCAAAGTTGACGACAAGTACCTTTGCGAATTTACACTATCCCTTGACAATAAAATGCGACTTTTTGCTGCTTTTATGTTCGAACACAAGCTGTAGGATTCAGTCCTCTTTACTAGATAAGTACCATTTCATCGTCATAGTAGAGGTTTTGTTGTTGTTGTTGTTGTTGTTGTTGTTGTTATTGAGGCAGCGAGCTGGCAAAATCGTTAGCACGCCGGGCGAAAAGCTTAGCGGTATTTCGTCTGCCAAAATAAGTACCAGTTACGCACTGGGGTCGATATAGTCGACTTAATCCGTTTGTCTGTCCTTGTTTGTCCCCTCTGTGTGTAGCCCCTTGTGGGTAGTAAAGAAATAGGTATTTCGTCTGCCATTACGTTCTGAGTTCAAATTCCGCCGAGGTCGACTTTGCCCTTCATCCTTTCGGAGTAGATAAATTAAGTACCAGTTACGCTTAATTAATCGACTTAATCCATTTGTCTGTCCTTGTTTGTCCTCTCTGTGTTTACCCCCTTGTGGGTAGTAAAGAAATAGGTATTTCGTCTACCGCTACATTTTGAGTTCAAATTCTACTGGTGTCGACTTGGCCTTTCCTCCTTTTGGGGTCGATAAATTAAGTACTAGTGAAACACTGGGGTCGATGTAATCGACTAGTCCCCTCCCCCAAATTTCAAGCCTTGTGCCTATAGTAGAAAGGATTATTATTATTATTATTATTATTATTATTATTATTATTATTGTGTGAGAGAGCAATGCATGCCAACATAGCTGGCAGAATCGCTGGCTCGCCGGGCAAAATGCTTAACAGCATTTCGTCCGTCTTCATGTTCTGAGTTCAAATTCCGCCGAGGTTGACTTTGCCTTTCATCCTTTCGGGGTCGATAAAATAAGATCCAGTTGAGTACTGAGGTCAATGTTATTAACTATCCCCTATCCCCAAATTTCAGGCCCTGTGCCGAGGTCGACTTCGCCTTTCATCCTTTCGGGATTATTATTATTATTATTATTATTATTATTATTATTATTATTATTATTATTATTCAGTAGTTTTATTTTTATAGGGTACTTTCACTTCACTACCGAGCGCAGCTCTGTGTGCCTTGGGTATGTGCTGTGATTTGTTGTGATGCTCTGATGGTTATTGTATGGAAAGTGTTCTGCGTAGGATGTGTGCAGTGCCTAGTAGTGCAATTTTCTGCATGTTATATGTGTTTGTAAGTCCTGGTGTTTTTGTTATGTATTTGTCTGAATATTTTTAATTTTTTTTTATTATTATTATTATTATTATTATTATTATTATTATTATTATTATTAGTGTTATTATTAGTGTTGTTGTTATTGTTGTTGTTGTTGTTGTTTTCGAAACGCGTGAAAACTGAGAATTGTAGCTGACTGTCGTTATTATGATACTAGAGACGACAGCGAATGTCCGGGAAGATAGGGAGGGCCAGAGAGATGGAAGAGAAGGGTGGTAGAATTGTTAGTTGGGGTGGTAACAGAGAAAGATTGGAAAAATGAAACAAAATGAAGTGCTGATGAATTGATACAGACGTATAATCATGCGCGTACGCGGGCACATACGTATATATAGGTATTACAAATCTATATGTACCCTAATTGCACCAAATCCAGAACTACTTACCACCCTTACACACAATATTTTTTTACTCAGGGAATAGTAGACCTGACACCGTTCATTAATCGGTGTGCATTCAAAGCAATGATTAGTAAATTTACGAAACCGGTATGCTTTTAAATCTCATAAACAATTCACAATAATGACTTTTATTACTTCCTACCTCAGTTCATCTAGTTGTATATATCTATCGTTACTTTTCATAAAAATGCTTTAATTTTTTTGATTTCCAATGTGTATTTTCGCTTATTTTTCTTCTTACTTACCCCCCCCCCTATATATGTATGTATATATATATATATATATATATACATATATGTGTGTGTGTGTGTGTGACGGGCTTCTTTCAGTTTCCGGCTATCAAATCCATTATAA
>NC_043001.1:29821516-29829016 GCF_006345805.1 Octopus sinensis | reverse complement strand
TTCAATAGCATTTTTCTCACAGAAAAATGGAAGTTCATAGGAGTTACATTCAGCGCATGGCTTTGCCAAGTCAATTGATGTGCTTTCAGCTTGACTCTTAACCTTTTGTATGCCATAGAGTATTGAAATAAGATAAGAGTTGGCCTTCATCGAACAACCCATTGTTCTCAACGATATACCTCTTTTTCTAGCTAGCCTGCATTTTTATAAATACTAGAAACATATAGGATAAAGTTAGTTAGTGAGAAAACCTAGAGGCAGGCAGACACTAGAGGCTGATCAGAGGACGAGAGAAAGCAATCGGTCGCTATGATACAACTTCCCTCTACTGTCTTTAATTCTCTCACTAGCTCATCTTTCTCTCCTAACAAACATCACTCTGTCTATCTCTTTCCTACTACTACAGTTGCAAGAACATTATACACAGTTATACAAGGAAAAATTAACTCTCGATTATTTTTATATATGCCTGCCCGCCGAGACATGGCTATACATACAAAAAAAATTGAAGTCAACATCATGTTCGACTACTGTTCTTCTTTCTTTTCTTCAACATCACACCCATTACATTTTGATAACAACTACGTTACACTTGGCTTCCCGACGTAAAGATACATCAACCGTTACAGTTGGTGCTCCCAACGTGAGCATGGAAAACACCCGTTACAATTCAAAATAAATGGCAATACCCTCCCACCAAAATTTGTAACCCTGTGCTTCTGTTTGAAATCAATATAGAAGACATTATTCATATTAAATGCATTACTGTGCTTAGTTCTGCTTTGCTACGATATAAGAATCTTGTATAAGAGTCGATTCGATGCATTTTTGCCTTCTAGTCATATTTAAGGCGTTGAACCAATATAAGAAACAATTTTACAGTTGACTGTATATTAACCGAAATAGTACAAATTTTATCTAAAGCTTTGAAGCAGTTGGACTTAATGTTTTTTTGGCAATTTTTACCTTTCATAAGGTAAAGATCCGGTTTTTATTCTATTATAGCGTGTTTACAGAGGAATGGTGCAACGATTTGTAGAGCGGTGATGCGAAAGCTTTCTTGTCCTGTCCAATATTGCCGAATCAGAAGGGGAGAGGGAGATAGAAGGAGGGAAGGAGTGAGGAAGAGAAAAAGAAAGAGACAGCTTCAGTACTTGAATGGTGCTTTATTGAAGCCGAAGGGATCTAAATCTGCAGCGTAGAGAGACAAAACAAATGAAGTAAATCCATTCGAGTCTGCCAATTCGCGGCTATCAGTATAATGGAAGAATTGTTAGAGCAGCAGACAAAATGCCATGCGGTTTTTAGCTACGACCTTTTATGCCCTGAGTTAAAGTTCTGTTAAAGTCAACTTTGCCCGTCTTCATTTTGCGGCGGTGGATAAATAAAGTTCCTGTCAAGTCGGTTTAATATTTCTATGAGACATTCTAAATGTGAATGAAATTACGACAGAAGGCAACGTTATCCTATTACTTGAGACGATAAGGTTTTGTTTGAGGTGGTTTAGCTCCTGTTAGTGGCAATCATGTCGAAATTTTCACATTGACTGACACAAGCACCGAAGTAGGAAGTTGTGACATTCATACTGTTAACATGGGCCTTTAGCATAATATGAACCTAGTGACGTATCGCAAATAGCACGCAACTTAGAACCATGAGTTTCATGTTTTCCTGCTTACGTACAGGCCAACGTAGGAGTTAACCACGTCAGTGTTTCCCAACCTGAGGGTGAGACTTGGATTGTCAAGCAGTTTAGTTTGTCTTTTATCTTTTACTGGTACCACTTTGAAGGGTTTTAGTCGAACGAATCGACCTCAAGATATATTCATTTATTTTTAAGGGGAGTCATTTTTGCCGAACCACTAAATTACGGGGGCGCAAACACGCCAATATTGGTTGACAAATGGGGGACAAACACAGACACAGACACACACTCATATATATATATATATATATATATATTATATATATATATATATATATATATATATATATATATAGGGAGAGTTTACGAAAAAAACAAAAGACGAAGACAGGTGGTGTACAAAACAAACAGATGTATTAGTATAAACGCTCAGGAATAGAAAAAGTCTTTTACGTTTAGAGCCTACGCTCTTCTACAGAAAGGGACACAGAAAAAACAAGGAGAGAAAAAAATGTGTGTAGTGGCTAACGATCTATCATGGCGACTAGTCATGTGTATATATATATATATATATATATACACGCACACATAAAACGTGCTTATTTCAGTTTCCATCTACCAAATCCACTTACAAAGCTTTGGTAGGCCCGAGGCCATAGTAGAAGACACTTGCCCAAGGTGCCACGTAATGGAACTGGACCCGGAACTATGTGGTTGGGAAGCAAACTTCTTACTACACAGCCACACACACACACACACACACACACACACATACAAAGATTTGTGAAGTCAAAATAAACCGTATTTTAACGTGTATTAGGGATACTCGTGTATAAGGAACTCCCTAATTTTGGGGGCTTAAAATTTGGAAAAAAGGTTTTGTAAGGGATTATAATACTAACCCTATAAACACACCACCATCGGTTGTCAAGCAATGCTAGGGGGACAAACACAGACACACAAACACAGACACACACACACACACACACACACACACACACACACATATATATATATATATATATATATATATATATATATATATACATATATACGACAGGCTTCTTTCAGTTTCCGTCTACCAAATCCACTCACAAGGCATTGGTCGGCCCGGGGCTATAGCAGAAGACACTTGCCCAAGATGCCACGCAGTGGGACTGAACCCGGAACCATGTGGTTGGTTAGCAAGCTACTTACCGCACAGCCACTCCTGCGCCTATGTGTATGAATATTTTATACAATAAATCATATGTATAAGTGACAGCATTTACTGCAAACAAAAACATGAAAAATTCTCCTTAGCACAACTTCTAAGTAAAGGATATTTCCAGAGTTATTCTCTTCCTCTTTTACCGATCATTGATGGTGATGTCTCCATTTTATACTGCCGTAACTTTTTGTCCAGAAAGCGTGTATCAAAGCGTTGCAGACGATACCCGTCCAAGAAGCTGCTTCTGGACTCTTTTTTCTCGTTGTCTTCGGCCTGCTGATATCGAACAAGGTCTGCAGTAACCGTTTCTAGTCTACATGCTAGTTTCCAGATCTTTCGGTTCACTACAAATTTTCCCTGCTTTTCAAATAGAATGTTGAACGATTACATGGTTTTCTTCATCGAATTACGTGAACGTTTCTCCGGTGCCATCTTTGGTAAATGACAATATGTAATATTTCCCCATGAAAAATAGCCAACGTTTTTATTTTTTCAATTAATTTATTGGAAAATTGCTCACGTTTATTTTCTACGTATTACCCAGTTTGTTAACACTAACCTTAACACGACACTGGATGCCGTAGACACAAGTATCGTGTGTCGTGTTTTTAGATACATGATGTTTGTATATATATATATATATATATATATTGTTTTTGTGTCTCTCTGTTTGTCTCAAAGCCGTAGGGCGCCTGTGTCATCCATGTTTTTAACCGTTACTGTCCCCCAAAAGATTTTTCGTTTCATGTTCGTCTCTGTTGCGTTTCATTCTTTCCTTCTGTGGCTGGCTGATTCAGAGCGGATCTCAGAAATAAACAGCCGAAATCTGCGATGAGGTGTCAGTTTCTGACTAAGAATGAATGCTTTGAATGACCCGTTGTTGTTTTTTGTTTGTCCCTTCGTGTATTTCACGTTATTTATTTATGTAAAGTTTTATTATATATATATATATATATATATATATATATATATATGTATGTATGTATGTATGTATGTATGTATAATATATATATATATATTATATATATATATATATAATATATATATATATATATATATATATATAAACCCAAAGAGCTTAGAGAACTGCATGAAGTAGTCCACGCTTTTGCCGAACTTTCAAGTTACGGAGACACAAACACACCAATATCGGTTGTCAAGCGATCGTGGGGGAATAAACACAGATACAAGACACACAAAACATGTGTGTATGCGTGTGAGATGGTCATGGGTGGATTGCTTTCAATCGTAAGTCTTATATGTGCCGAACTGCAATTAAACACAAACACAAACACACAGACCAACAACATCTATTTACGTATGTTTGTTTGTATGTATGTATGTATGTATGTATGTATGTATGTATGTATGCATGTGTGTGTGTGTGTGTGTGGTGTGTGTGTGAGACAGAGAGAGAGAGAGAGAGAGACGGGGTGGGGTAGAGGGAGAGAAGGGGGTGAGATGTTTGTTGGGTGTATATTCGTTTTAGCTTTTGAATAAATGATTATTTAGAAGCTAAATGATGTATTGGCTTGGGAATGTGCTTATTCATTTTTTGACGTTAGGCACAAGGAGTGTAGAAAGAAAGGAAAGAAAGGAAGAAAGAAGGCAAGGAATTACTTGCGTAGGAAAAGAGAGACAGAGAGAGAGAGAGAGAGAGAGAGGGGGGGAGAAGAGAGAGGAGGAAGAAAGAGAGAGATCGAGATAGAGGGTGCGTGGGGGAATGACGTTGTCAGCATTAAATTTTTTTCGGTTTTTCTCAAACCAGGCAAACCTGGATAACAAGACTGGAACGTATTTTGTGAACGCAATTTGTTTCATAAACCCGCATATGCGTGCGATTGTATGCGAGTGAGTTTATGAGTGAACGAGAGGGAGGGGACAAAGTATGTACGTGTAATTTTTCATTTGTGTATATGTATAATCTTAATTATGTCTTTAGGTGATCAGATCGCTCCAAAGTATCCTTGGTCTCGCGTGAAAGGGCCAAAGTGCCTTCATATTAAAATCCTCTTTTGGGGCTGCGATCTACAAGCATTGAGGTCTTCTGCATCCTTTGTCGTCTTCTCCGTTGGATTGGCGGTGTGATTCGGATGCCAGGTAACCGACACTAACAAATGAGCTTAAGACTGGAACGATCAAAACAATCAAAGGACGTCCAAAACTTCAATTTCACAACCATCTGATGCTGCCTTTCATATTATAGGATGTCCTTCCCAATCGATAGGGGCCTCTGGTTGTTAATCGGAATAGAAGTATGGGTGTGATGCTAGAGCAGAGTACTTTGAAACCGAACGCAAGAAACCGTACGAAGAGAAGAGAAGAATTCGTCATCAGCCCCAGCGCGGTTGATGGTCTCGATCACATTCTGTGGCCTCAGGACCCCCCCGGATCTGCTTATCTCGTATCGGTCTTGTCAGCCACGTCTGCTCCCATGAAAAACAATGTGCTGAAGAATGAATGTTTTGGATTGACACTGTCATGACCTTTGATGGTCTATCATAAGCAAAGCAAAATGTGTGGGTGATATGGGTATATATATATGTGCGAAAGAATGAATGAGTGTGTGTGTGTGTGTGTGTGTGTGTGTGTGTGTGAGTGTGTGTGTGTGTGTGTATGTGTGTGTATACGTACGTGTGTTGTTGTTGTCATTGTTGCTTGGATACAGCAAAACCAAATAACTAAGGAATATCCTCCGCAAATTTTGAACACCCTGCGTGAAAAAAAGAATCGGTCTGAGATAAACTTAAGGGAGTCAATGGCCAACTAACAGTTTGCGATATAAAAAGCTTTTGTCATTTGTTACAGCAACGTTATAAACTTCCCCAGTTTCGCTCATGGTTGATGTTTTTCAGTTCTTGTACGAGAGAATCATCAAAGAAGCCACTAATCAGTGAGGCACTGCCTGTTGAAATTGAGTTTCTCTTTCAACTGGAAAGATGCGTTTGTCGCCTTTTCCGTAATAACGACACTTCTGTTGATTGCTGTCCTCCAAGCTATTCGGTCGTTAGCAACATTTCCACGTTATATACATTTTAATCAATACATCTTTTGAGCAGTTCCTCTTATAGATATTTTTGAGATGCAGCTTGAGTCGACCTCTTTTTCGTGTTCTTTGAGAGGCTCAACGGAGAGCAACTTTTTGGCCTCTTGTTTTTAACATGTTTGATTAGTGGTACCGTAATTGCAGCATACACAAAATCGATATTCAGCTTCACAGCCACGCTAGTTATAAAGCCTGATGTCGGCGATTACGTTTTGTTATGGGATGTTTAGGAAGAGCCATAACAAAAATCCTTTTCGTAAATCTTGAGTAAGTAGTCCATCTTTAGTTGCATGTTTTTGATCTTAGTTTCTGCGTTCAGGATTTTGTTCTTCGATGGACTTCTTGACAGCTTTCCAAATGTGGCTGACGTATTGTTCCTTCTTAATATTTGTTATTGTCATCTAGTGATACGAATGATGCCATTGCAAAGCCTAAGCAGATAAACTTATCTGTTAGAAATAGGCATCCATATATTCAAGGTAATGTAAAGCGAAAGACGGCTCACACTTAATAGAATAAATTCATTTTGGTGTATGTGCATGAGTATGTGTATCTATCTATCATCTATCTATCTATCTATCTATCTATCTATCTATCTATCTATCTATCTATCTATCTATCTATCTATCTATCTATCTATCTATCTATCTATCTATCTATCTATCTATTATCAATCAATCTATCTATCTATCTATCTATCTATCTATCTATCTATCTATCTATCTATCTATCTATCTATCTATCTATCTATCTATCTATGTCTGCTTGTCTGCTTGTCTATCTGTCTGTGTGTCTGTTTATACATATAAATGTGAATGAGGGAAATTCAGTTATTCGATCAAAAAGATTTATCTGCTCAAGGAATTAGAGTGAGGGGTTGAATATTTCAGTGACATGAGTAGTCTTAACGCAATTCTCAGGCAAGTACAAACCATCTAACTGACTCTTATACCGTTTCTGTCTTTCAAATTTCACTCACAAGATATGTGTCGTGAAGAGGCCTTGGAAAATGACATTCGTCCAAGGGACTTTTGAATCACGTTCCGTGTGTACACGTATTGGTTTATGCACATACATACACACATACACACATACATACATACATACATACATACATACATACATACATACATACATACATATACAGACGTACACACACACACACATACACACACTTAATATTGTATTATACTATATCATGCACACACACAGACATCGTACAAAAAGACAGGTACGAAGGAATAAAATAAGTGTGGGGAGAAAATACAGGGCAAATAAGAGAGTAGAGAGAGAAAGAAGTAAGACAAAGCTCTAAAACAGAGAAAGGAAATTAGACATATAACATGATAAAGTATCATATTATGCAGGAGTGGCTGTGTGGTAAGTAGCCTGCTTACCAACCACATGGTTCCGGGTTCAGTCCCACTGCGTGGCATCTTGGGCAAGTGTCTTCTGCTATAGCCCCGGGCCGACCAATGCCTTGTGAGTGGATTTGGTAGACGGAAACTGAAAGAAGCCTGTCGTATATATGTACATATATATATGTGTGTATGTATGTGTGTGTGTGTGTTTGTCCCCCTAGCATTGCTTGACAACCGA
>NC_043001.1:29781516-29814016 GCF_006345805.1 Octopus sinensis | reverse complement strand
TGAGTGTGTGTGTGTGTTTCTGTGTGCATATAGAAATAGAAAGAGAGGCGAAATGAGTAGGTTGGAAAGGAAGAATTTGCTCTCGGATTTCTCGAATAAGCCTCTAAATTTAAGGACTCCATTCATACAAGGTACATTCTTAGACCCTGGAACAGAAACAATTTATAAGCCTACTTATTTTCTCGGTGTCAAAACTATGTTTTCTAAAGATTTATGTGTATGACTTGCTCGTGGGAATCATTGCGTTGTTTACGTCACGTTGTTCCTTTATGTGGAATGCATCCAAGTTTTTCGGTGCAAAGCCATATAGTTAAATGGATACAAAAAATATTCAGTTAACTGTCTCTACCTGTCACCCTCTCTCTCTCTCTCTCTCTCTCTCTCTCTCTCTCTCTCTCTCTCTTTCTTCTTCACATACACACACACATACGCACAATTACACAGACTTTTTTTGGGTGTGGTGCATTCATTGTTAGACACATATCACACACATCCACAAACGTCATAACAAAAAAAGATAATTTAGTGAATTTATCTATTGTTCACCATTTATAACAATATACTTGATTGTCACTCTTTTGCCTCAGGTCAGTTCTGTCTCGTAGGTTCTAATTGTGATGTCATGGAGGCGCAATGACCCAGTGGTTAGGGCAGCGGACTCGCGGTCATAGGATCGCGGTTTCGATTCCCAGTCGGGCGTTGTGAGTGTTTATTGAGCGAAAACACCTAAAAGTTCCACGAGGCTCCGGCAGGGGATGGTGGTGATCCCTGCTGTACTCTTTCACCACAACTTTCTCTCACTCTTACTTCCTGTTTCTGTTGTACCTGTATTTCAAGGGGCCGACCTTGTCACTCTCTGTGTTACGCTGAATATCCCCGAGAACTACGTTAAGGGTGCACGTGTCTGTGGAGTGCTCAGCCACTTACACGTTAATTTCACGAGCAGGCTGTTCCGTTGATTCGGATCAACCGGAACCCTCATCGTCGTAACCGTCCATAACAATATACTTGATTGTCACCCTTTTGCCTCAGGCCAGTTCTGTCTCGTAGGTTCTAATTGTGATGTCATCAACATATCCAATGTATCGTTTTCTTTTTAAGAGGGAAGGGTTGGGCTGGAGGAAATTTGGCGCTCATTTCTAGCAAATCATGGGACCAGGTAGACATTTATTCAGTATTAGAGATTGATATAATAAGCAGAGACAGAATTAGTGGTAGGGTTGAAAGTTTTGAAGGAAAGCAGTGCCAAATACTGAAAGCAGTGCGCACACACACACCACACACACACACACACACACACACACACACACACACATACACACACACACATACACACACACACTCACACTCGCACACACACACACTCGCACACAGTCACACACACACAACACGCACACACACACACGCACTCAGTCACACACACACTGACACACACACACACTGACACACACACACACCACACACACACACACACACACATACACACACACACAACACACACACACACACTCACACTCGCACACACACACACTCGCACACAGTCACACACACACAACACGCACACACACACACGCACTCAGTCACACACACACTGACACACACACACACTGACACACACACACACCACACACACACACACACTGTTATATTTCGGGATATTATTTTACTCTCTTACTTGTTTCAGTCACTTGACTGCGGCCATGCTGGAGCACCACCTTTAGTCGAAGAAATCGACCCGAGAACTTATTCTTTGTAAGTCTAGTACATATCCTATCGGTCTGGTTTGCTGAATCGCTAAGTTACGGGGACGTAAACACACCAACATCGGTTGTCAAGCGATGATGGGAGGACAAACACACACACACACACACATATATATATATACGACGGGTTCTTTCAGTTTCCGTCTACCAAATCCACTCACAAGGCTTTGGTCGGCCCGAGGCTATGGTAGACAGCACTTGCCCAAGGTGTCACGCAGTGGGACTGAATCCAGAACCATGTGGTTGGTAAGCAAGCTACTTACCACACAGCCAATCTGTCATTTACACACACTATACACTCATTCTTCACTTGTTAATTGTTGTTATTTTATGTCTGGAAATCTTTCCTCACACATCCTGTAACCTCTTCAGCGACTCTCCATCCACGTGTCTTCTCCTCTGTATATATATATATATATATATTATATATATATATATATATATATATATATATATATATATATATACGCGCACACACAAATATATGCATATATACATATGTTCTTTGCGAAAAACCTAATTACCTTAACACATTAACACTTCAAACAGAGCAGTTAGTTCTCTTTACATCATGTGCAAAAGGAAATGGCCGTTTCGTTTTATTCAACCAATCGTGTAGTCTACTTCTTCAAACGGAGAAAATTCAACGTAGTGTTTACTGCAATCCTGTTCCTCTGTATGGTAATCTTTGTGATAGTTCCTCATTGTGCTATAGTTGTAAAAATACCACCAACAGCAGGTCTATATAATTTTTACATTCATGAAGCGTGCACATTACAAAACAATGATCTTAGCAAACGTTCTGAAAAGCTAAATATAATTATAAAAACATAATTTGTCTTTGTTCAAAGCGGGAAAATCGAAGACAGTTTTAACGTCAGCATCAAAACAACTTTTCTGATCCAGCCAAATCATCTATCATAGAAATTCTTTGTTGATTAATAAAATGAATTCTTACTCTAGTGCCTATTATACTGTGAAGGTGTATGGTTCAGAATCATGGGGTAGTGATTTCGATTCCCCGACCGGGCTGTGTGTCGTGTTCTTGAGCAAGACAATTTATTTTACGTTACTCCAGTTCACTCATCTATAAAAATGAGCTGCGACGTCATTGGTGCCAAGCTGTATCGGTCTTTGCCTTTCCCTTGGATAACATCGGTGGTGTGGAGAGGTGAGACTGGCATGCATGGGCGGCTCTTGGTCTTCCATAAACAACCTTATCCGGACTTGTGTGCCTTGGGGAGTAATTTTCTAGGTGCAATCCCATGGCCCTTTAATGACTGAAGAAGGTTTTTATTCTTCCTCCAGCGCCTATTATATATAAACTTCTAAAAATTGATTAATCAGATTTTAGTTTTGGTTTTCGCCACTCCAAATTATGCAGATTTGTGGAGACTATGAGAGGGTGAAAATATATACACAAGGTATATATTTTCATGATTGCCCCATGCTTTCGTCGATTGCTTTAGGTACCTGTTTAGTGTTCCACTTGTGGTTAGGCGCAATGGCCCAGTGGTTAGGGCAGCGGACTCGCGGTCATAGGATCGCGGTTTCAATTCCCAGACCGGGCGTTGTGAGTGTTTATTGAGCGAAAACACCTAAAGCTCCATGAGGCTCCGGCAGGGGATGGTGGTGATCCCTGCTATACTCTTTCACCACAACTTTCTCTCACTCTTACTTCCTGTTTCTGTTGTACCTGTATTTCAAAGGGCCGGCCTTGTCACTCTCTGTGTCACGCTGAATATCCCCGAGAACTACGTTAAGGGTACACGTGTCTGTGGAGTGCTCAGCCACTTACACGTTAATTTCACGAGCAGGCTGTTCCATTGATTCGGATCAACCGGAACCCTCATCGTCGTAACCGACGGAGTGCTTCCACATTGTGGTTAGGATAGACACTTTAGAACGCGCGTGGCTCAGTGACAAAATAATGTTGAGAGATGAAAGCGGAGTGTATATGTGTGTGTGTGTGTGTGTGTGGACGTCTTTTGTATAGCTTGTACCTTTTAAGATAGTTGGCTCGTGAATGAATCATATACAAGTCGGTGGTGTGGATATGTCGATAACTGTTTAATTACAACAGTGATAGTTCAAATTTGTGTCAAGTTTTGTTGTAAACTGATTTATTTCAAATCAACAGACATGCCTGAGCATATCAGACATCTTGCTATTTTAAGTTGTTTAATTACTGTATATACGATCAGCTTAAATGATTGGTTATATGAAAATCGATTAAAGTATTCAGTCATTTTGCTCTATTGTAATTTTTTTGCTCGTTCTATTTTTATTTTCTTAAATCTTATGCCTATAAAAATATAGTATTGAATTTCTGTTAATCTACTTCGAAATTTCATATATTTTTATGGTACACATATAGGCATAAACGTATATAGTTAACAAAATTTGTGCTAAGAGAAGTAACTAAAATGGTCCAATTTATATAATTCAGGTGCGTAGAGATACAGTAATGGATTGAATTTTATTTCTTTGTTGGAGAAAGAAAACCAAAAGAAACCTAACGTTTGTAGTTAGAGACTCTTATAGAAAAGAGGGAAATATTTTCTCGAAATTAAGCATCTATTAAACAGAAAAAAATTTATGTTATATCTCTTTACTCTTTTTTTTTTTACTCTTTTACTTGTTTCAGTCATTTGACTGCGGCCATGCTGGAGCACCGCCTTTAGTCGAGCAAATCGACCCCGGGACTTATTCTCTTTTGTAAGCCCAGTACTTATTCTATCGGTCTCTTTTGGCGAACCGCTAAGTGACGGGGACGTAAACACACCAGCATCGGTTGTCAAGCAATGCTAGGGGGACAAACACACAAACACACACATATATATATATACATATATACGACAGGCTTCTTTCAGTTTCCGTCTACCAAATCCACTCACAAGGCATTGGTCGGCCCGGGGCTATAGCAGAAGACACTTGCCCAAGATGCCACGCAGTGGGACTGAACCCGGAACCATGTGGTTGGTTAACAAGCTACTTACCACACGTTATATTAAAAATGAAATTTGAGACTTTTTTGATGAACGACAATGTTAGCGTGCATATTTTAAGTAGGCCTTCCATTTGGCATGCTAAAAGCTTGTGCCTTCTGTTTCTCAATGGTGTATATAACCCTATGTCAAAATTGATTAAAGACAGGAATCCTGTTATGTGTAGCAACATTTAGATACATGCATACAGTACAAAAATAGCATGTTGTTTTAAATCCTTCTCGACAGATTATATTTTGGAAGTTAATCACATCTCAAATAGAAGAGATGTGTTATTTTAGAAGATAATATAACTTATGACATTTAGGAATAACGAAAGATATTTTAAGGTAAGGTTACCTTATATATATATATATATATATATATAATATATATATATATATATTATATATATATATATATAACAAAGTGAAGTCGTAAGATACCACACGAGTGGAAATATATATGAAAGGTTTGAAAATGCAATTTTAAAAGGTGTTTATTCACTTGACCGGTTTCACTTTTTTAGAAAAAGATTGTCAAAAGTAAAATGTGAAAGCTTTGTAAAAACTTTGTTGTGTTAAGTACTTGTTGTCACAAAATATTACAATGCATATCTACATTCTTTGATAATAAAAAGGAAAATGTTAAAACTGTTTACAATGAAAAATCTTGAGAAAATATTAAAAAGTTCATTGAAAATATTAGGATTTCATTATAAATCATGTATATATATATATATATATATATATATGTATATATATATAGTTAACTGAACCTGAGCCCGACTAGCTAGGTTTCTGTAAGAAACTTACGAAACTTTAAGTTGCATGGGACTGAATCCAGCTGTTTTAAATAATAAAATGGGAAGCCCCTTAGGGCGGTGAGGCGGCAGAATCGTTAGCACACCGGGCAGAATGCTTAGCGGCATTTTGGCCGTCTTCACGTTCTGAGTTCAAATTTCGCCTTTCAGGGTCGATAAAATAAATGCCAGTTGAGCCTTGGGGTCGATGTAATCGACTTACCCAACAGCATCAAAATTGTTGGCCTTGTGCTAAAACTGGAAATCAATATTTGTAACTCTTACTAAATCTGTTTAATGACTGTTTCTTTCGTTTGTTCACCATTCACTCAAACATACACACACATATATATATTTAAGTCTTTTGACGCTTGTTGTCGTACATTAAAAACCAAAACTAGCAAAAGCAGTCTCTTCAATTTCCAGTGATTAAATCTACGGACAAGAATCTCATTAAATGAAGTAGTGCAATGCTCTAATTCCTAAATTCCATAATTGACTATGGTTTCATCAAGAATCAACTTGCCTTGTTTTCTTTACCTTATAAATTAATAATTTCTGTTGAACTCCATGTTGCTAGACCAGGACATATTTTCAATTAAGAAAATACCAGTTTCGCTTCGAAGTGATGAAAACTTAGTCACCGCTTAAAATTTTAAGCTTTTTTTAATCACAGAAATGGCCAAAATTTGTCAATATAATTGTGTTCAGAGTTTTCGATAATATTTATTTAATCAAATATAGCTGTGGAGTTTAGAAGATCACTTCGCAACTACTTAGATTCGGTTTCAATCCCACTACGCAGTACCTTGGAGAGGTGTCTTCTGTTCATAGCCACAGGCCGGGAAAAACCTTGTGAGTGAAATCTAGTAAACGGAATAGGAAAGAGTGTGTTATTTAATCAACGTTGTTTGCCCGTTTGATAAAAGAATAGTAAAAAAGGAACGTGAGAGAATAGAAAATACCAAGATCTAAAATACGAACTTCAAGGAATCAGCAATTGTCATAAAGAAACTATTATTTCAGTTGAAATAAGAATCTTAAGAATAGATGCAAAAAAAAAGCTTAAATGGTTGATTGAAAGTATCGGATATCGAGACAAATTCTCTGATTCTACATAAAGTTTATTTGCTCGGCACAGCAACGGCTACAAGAAAAAGGTGTTAGAGAAGTAAGGTTGCAAAATGCAGGACAAAGAAATGTTGTATGAATAATACTAATACTACTACTACTACTAATAATAATAATAATAATAAAGCCCTGATGCAGTACCAGACAGTAACTCGCGTGGTTTTGATCTTAACTGATTGGAAGTGTTATCATGTACATTGTTTCGTCTTGGTATAAAAGGTAGGCTACAGCAGACATTCCGCTCAATACCACAGATTTTCTTGTCAATTGCTTGACCTTAACCAGTTGAGTATGTCCCTAAGTAATAAACCCCATCGGATAGTTAAAACTTTAAATTTGGAAGAAATTGTTTGATGATGATGTTCGTCCTTCGGGTTCGAAGATGACCATTGACATCATTTGGTGGAATTGCTGCTATGAGACCGGAGGTGGCTGGTGAGGCCAATCCGGGCAAGGAAGAAATTGTATGAAATAGGAGAATCAATAGACACTATTAGCAATTTAAAAGAGGTAAGATCTCCGAATGAAATTAATTTTATTTTAAAGAGTAAATTACTGTTTTGAGGAATACCTACATGTAGATCAGGAGTGTCAAACTCAATCGCACAGGGGTGGTGGTGCAAAACTCAAAACACCCTTTAGGTCGTGGGCCGAACAGAATAAACATTTATTGAGAAGACTAAAACTTTTTGAACATGAACAAGTATATAATTTTATTCCAAAAATAAATTTAATTTAACTTAAATTACTTAAAATATTTTGCTCTCCATAAAAATATCTCCAGTCAAAATTATAAAAATGTTAAATAAGAACAGGTTGCAAAAAAAAAAAAGAAATAAAAAATGTACTTTTTAGTGAAAATTAAAATAATAAATCAAAACTTTAAATTTTCATTATGTAATTTCTTGGCAACAAGTTCATTGATGTTTGGGACAAGGTTCGGATCTTTTCGGTTTGAACGGCAGTTTTTAACATAATATCTAGGTAACTAAAAAATTTTAAACTTCGTATACTGGTAGAATGTGCTTATAAAACATCTTTTTCTCTTGGCTTTATTGAGAAAATTCTATAGTTCGTAAGATATTTGTTGTTTTTTTTTCTTCAATTTCTGCAATTTCAACCAATCACTGACGTCTATTGAGGTAAAAACATTCTGTGCCGTATGAATGTGTCCCTCGTTTAAGAAACAGATTGGGTTTATTTACATTTCTGAAGAAAAAAAGATACCCTTCCCTCCACCCCTAAACCTAACCCTAACCCAGATTGAAATGCAATAGATCGATACTAGGGTCATAATTATGGGTGACAATTTCATATGACACCGCTAGAAAAAACTGCCGTTCAAACCGAAAAGATCCCAAGGTTCTGTGTTTTGAGACAGATGGATTGCAGGTATTCATCTGTGAGACGACTCTTATGTGACGTTTTATTCATCTTCATCACAGAAAACAGCTGCTCGCATAGATATTTGCTTCCAAATAAAGACAGCGTTTGAGCTGCATGTAAACGGAGCTGAGGCATTGCTTCAGGTATGAAGCGAGGGAACTGTGCAGGCCCCACCAAGTCATACTTGCTTTTAATGTCCCATTACACTGCAGTTCTATCAACTCCATTTGAATCTGTACAGGTGCAGTTTCCACATTGGCGGCAGATGGGTTGCGAAGCAGCTCGAAATTATTTTCCTGTACTTCAAAGTCCCTAAAGAGTCGTGCGAATTCAGTTCGGAGCGCACTCAATTTATCAACAAAGTGTTGCTTTGGGAACACTGTGGCACTGACTTGGCTCAACATTACTTGGCAAGAGGGAAAGTGAGACAAGTTCAATTGGTACATTTGTGTCCCTCATAAGCACAAGTTCACTTGAAATACCTTCACTGCGTCATACATATTACAGATCATGCGATCCCATCCCTGGAGCTGGTTGTTTAAAACACTGAGATGCGAAGTTATGTCAACCAGGAACGTCAACTCGAATTTCCACTTTTCATCCCGCAGAACTTTGGATTCTTTTTCCTTTACTGTCCATGAACTGACATATCTTCTCAGCCAGCTCAAAAACTATGTCGAGAACCTTTCCCCGCCTGAGCCACCGCACCTCCGTAAGATAAGTCACGTCACCGAACTCTGAATGCATTTCTTGCAGGAAAGACTGAAATTGGCGTTGATTTAACCCTTTGGCTCGGATAAAGTTTACGGTTTGTATTACAGTGCTTATTACATGTTCCTGATGTATGATGCAGTGATATATTGTTAACTCACCAGTGCAGTTCTCTTCTTTCATCTTTAAACGTGTCCTACCCGTTAGTCCACTTTTTCTCACCGCATATCGCCAGTGCTCTATCTGTTGTAAGCCCAGCAAGTTTGTCCCAAGGCAATTTCATGTCAGTTACACCCTGACATTTTTTCAAAAAGATCCTTTCCTCTTGTTACCTCGTGCATCGATTCAAGTCCAAAATTTCCTCCCTACCAAACAAATTGGAGTCCACTCCACGGATGAAGATAGCCAGCTGTGCTGTATCAGTTGTGTTAGTAGTGTCATCCACAAGAGAATATGTAACAAAATCTTTTCCTTTTTCAATCAACTGTGTTTTCAAATCAGTGGCCATCTCACACACTCGATCAGTATTTGTCCTAATACTAGCATTAGCAAACAGTTGCTTCATGTCTAGAACAAAACGTCACATATTTTCATCACGCAGCTCTTCACAAACTCTTCTTTGCTAAATGACCGGGCTGATTTGGTGTACAGTATACAATAATTTCATTATTATCTGCTCTGCCACAATAAAACTTGCTTTAACAGCTGTGATTTTGCTTTGGTTAGAAAAAATGAGATTCTTCTTCAACACGTCTACTTTTCGTTGCTCCGCTCAGCAGTGAAGTATTTAGACTTGCCCTGATGTTTTGTCTCATAGTGGCGTTTGAGATTATACTCTTTAGGTACAGCATCATTAGCACTACAAATAAGACAACAGGTTTGCCATCAATGTACTCGGCTTCCTACCGGATTTGAAAGGCTCTGTTTTCAGCATCGACTTATCTCTTGGCCATTGATATAGATAGCTACTACTACTGAATGACATTACATGAAAATGATCACCCGAAAGAGAGGTAAGGCGGCTGTTGCGGTGCATTACGGGATTAGTAGATTTTGCGCTATCAGCGCTTCACAACACGCGATTGGGGAATCGAATGAGGCATTTCCCAGCATGCTTTGTTGCAGTTACAATTAAGACATGTGATTTTATTACTACCCACAAGGGGCGAACATAGAGGGGACAATACAATCGGGGAACTTAAAATAAGAAAGCGAATGACAAGAAAAGGAAAAAATAAAAGTAAAAAATGACATATGAAAGAATATTTACAATGAGATGTAAATGCCCACTCGATCCCCGGAATCGAGAGGTTACATTTTCGTCACATATATTTCACAATATTTTCTTTTTTCTCTTTTTTTTTTTTTTCTTCTTCTTCTTCTTCTTCTCACAATTCTATACATATTCCATAATAGCTTTCAATTCTCTAAAGTCCATCACTGAGCCCTCAGGCAGCCGCTCTTTCACTCGAACACTCGTGTAAAATATTACACTCTCTCCGGCAGCTCTGAGGAACTCAGCGACTCTTTCTTCGGGGATTAGAGCAGTCTCCTGCCACTGATCGGTCATCCTGTTGACCCATATATGTCCCTCCTTATTACATGTCAAGTCTTTCATTTCAGGGCAGAAATGGAAGGTTATTAACTTGTAGAAGCAGTAATCTTGTTTCCGTCCTACGTTTTCCTTCATTTTTCTTTTCGGGCTTATTTCTTCCTTGTTCTCCTCTCTTTGTTTCTCTCTTTCTCTCTTTTTGCCTTCTTTTCTTTCTCCTTCCTTCTCCTGTCTTTTTGGTTCTTTGTCTGTTCTCTCTTTCTCTCGTGTTTTATGTTCCTTTTCTTTTTCCTTTTGTGTGCCATCTTTTCTTTTCGTTTGATTCTGATCTCTCTCTTGTTTTTTTCCTGTTGTTTCTTTTTCCTTTTTTTTTCCTGACTCTGTTTTGGTTCTATTTCTTTCTTTTCTTTTATTTCTTTTTCCTTCATTGACTTATTATTTCCTTTCTCTTGTTGTTTTGTTTCCTTTTCTATGTTTTCTTTTTCATTTACAGTATTCTTCTTTTCTTCAAGTTCCTGCTCGCACTCCGCTACGAATTCGTATAACGGGCACTCTTTTTTAATGTGCCCCCTTGTCCCACACAAGTAACAGTTTGGCTTTCTCCCCTCTACAATTACACTGAGGGTTTTTTCATCTTCAATTTCAATTCTGTAGGGGAACCTTTCAATATCCTCTTTTGTGGCCATCAAACACAGTTCTACCCCATATCCTCTCCAGTTTACCGCGTTGGACTCCTTAAAGGATTCCACCTCCACTTCCTCTTCTGCTGCTCCTAGAATAGCTGTTGCCAGCCATTCTGTTTTCACTTCTGGGGGTATATTCGGGATTTTAACCCGGACCCCTCTTCTTCCCTTGTATGAGGGCCACATTGTGAATTTTTCGGCTCTTAGTACGGTGGTAGCCAGTGAGGCTGCAATTTCTTCCGTTGCACATCTCACCTCCACCGTACCAAATTTCTTGCCTCTACTCACGTAGGTTGTTTTCCCCATTATGTCTCCCAGACATTTTTCAATTTCGGCTATCTCCACTCTTGCCAGTTTCTTCGTATTTTTGTCTTGGGTTCTGTATGTCACTGTCTTGCTTTCTTTATCCTCTTTTGCTTTTGCGGGGGGGGGGGATTAGCTTCACGCTATCACCCTCCCTTTTGAACAGCTTTTCATATTCTTTGAGTTTATCCTTCTCAAAGAAAACCTCCTTTATGATCATCGACGAATCGTTATTTTTCCCGGTGACCCCCGCGTAAGTCGCCATGACTAGAGGGTCAATTCACCTTTTTCGGAAGGTTTCCACACGTGGAGGCAAACGCCTCGCGCGATCTCAAATCAATTTACACAGAAAAAATTTCACCGTCTAGTCACAGATAACAACACACGTAGATTTCGGACATGTGTTCGTACAATTAAGACATGTGACTGTTATCATGCCGTTTTAATGTGTTTTATTTTTATACAATCAGGGTGTAATAGTTACAGTGGTGTTGTTTCTAGTCGTGTATTAAATTATTGCTACTTTTGGTGACACCCTTAGTAAGAGAGGTAGTGCAGTCATTACTATATATAATGTAATGGCCTGCTTTAGCCACACACTATGTATATATAGTTGTAACAAGAAGGCATGGGTGTTGCTGAGGGCAGCAAAGTACTCAATTTGCTGATGCCACCATTTGGACCAATTTCATGCTGATATCAAAATGGTTCCGCGGGCCGAATGAAATTGCTGCGCGGGCCGGGAGTTTGGCATGTCTGATTTAGATACTTTGTTTTTCTTGATGTTAAACAGTTTCTATAGCAGTTGCATAAATTCCAAGAATTAAGATATTGTCGAACCATCACTAAATGTTATGTATATGTGAGACGATAACGAAGTAAAATTTGTGTTTCCTAGGGAAAAGAGTTATATTTTTGACGTTGCCTTTCAATTTGTGACAATCGCCCTTCAATGTTAATATTAAACTTTTGATCTGCATATCTATCAAAGTAAAATAGCAACGAGTTAATGCTTTCTTTTCACGAAACAAATATTAGCTCTGAAAATAAATGCCTTTTTGAACTTCTGCGTGTAGTTCTGCATGGCATTTGGCTATACTTCAAACGCAACAAAAAATGCAATAGGTTTAAAAGGAGGCACAATGCATTCAGGTGAATGTAAAGTACTCACAATTTCTAAAGGACAATGTCTGTGATAGTAACAGTAAAGTGATAGGCGCGACATGGAAATATTAATACTTTTGTGCCAAAATATGAAACCGATATTAATACTTTACTATTTGCTCATTATACTTATAATAGTAACATACACTATACGTACTTTTAGGAGCTATGAATCTAAAAGAAGAAAATAAAAAATTAGATTTTTAAAGGTAACAGTAATTATGAAGCGAAAGCCGGAAAGGAATGTTTGCATTTGGAGAAAAATGTTAGTGGGTTGTTGCTTAAAATCCAGTTAGCGGGCTAAAAAAAATGCTTTATTTTAGCATTGGCAAACCCATTTTTTACTTCAGAGAGATATTATCACTTTCCCATCTGCATTTCACAGGGTATTTCTACTGGTATTAGATCATTGTAATGGTCGCAGCCAAAACATCTTTGATCAAAGATCTGATGGATCAAGGCTGATTGGGCCTAAACAACGACACCAGCTACTGTCAAGCTAACAGAGAAACTTCTATATGGGCGTTCGATCTGTTATAGAAAGCAACTAAATCTCCCTCAAATCAATTTGCCGTCCTGGCAAAGAAACGGAAATATTGGATAGCGTAACCCACCTGTAAAACGACAGGTTAGTTGAAAAGCTTTCGATTGTAGGTCTACTCAATCGGAGTCGATCATTATCGCAACAATCCAATGAGAGGATTGCTTGATCTGCTAGAAACAGCACCACAATTAACACTTCGATGGCTGTATGTTATCCTAACCATACTCGATAGATTAACTCTCTATCGTCTCTTCTTGTTAATCTATTTTGCTTATTATATCACACAACATTGTACCATTTATTTTAGACTCAATATTATTTGACTCACATTTTATAATTTCGACCAGTACTTCACCGGTGTGCTAATGATTCTGCCAGCTCACCACCTTAAAAATAATAGTAATAATAATAATAATAATAATAATAATAATAATAATAATGAGAAAAAGTAGAAGAAGAAGAAAATACTTGTAGACAAATAGATGTGAGTGTTCCTACTTCTAAAAATATATTTGTAAGTGGATTTGGCAAACTTAGTTGATATAAGTACTTGGAAATTGAAATACAAAAAATGTGGTATCTTAAAGCAAAGACTGTTCCTGTTATTGTTGGTGCACAAAGTATGATAAAAAGGGATGTCAGAAACATCTAGACAACATCCCAGGAGAACCATGTCTCAAGAAATCCAAAAGATTGTGTTAACAAGTACTGCTGATATCCTTGGAAAATCGTTATCAATTTAAATGCTTATGTTGTATTATATGTAAGTATTTCATTACTGTCCTACCTATTTTCTTTTCCCAAGCTTTCAGTTATATTTCAATATTTCTTAACCTTAACTTGCCCTAGGGCACTGAATATGTCTCAGTAAGTGATTTCAACAAACATGCAAATAAAAAGTAAATACAACAATAATAATATCAATACTTCAATTAACTGTAATCTAAAGTTTTTTCTTTTTATATTTGTAGCTTTGGAACCATTCAGCCCTTCAGTGGCATCATAATGGTAGGCAATTTAATGCCTTGGTCACTTGCTTGGATCTTCCTTCTCTTGTTATTTAGCAAAGGCAGTAATGCAGGTCTTTGTAAGTATTCTTTACTTTTACTGACAACCCTTATATAAAAAAAGAAAAGTTCTGTTAATATTTACTAAATATACTTGTATAGCAAGCAAGATAAAATAGATAAATAGATAGAGAGAGAGATTTACTAAAGCAACTAAAAAATTTCACTTTATCTTTCAGGTGATAATACAAATGGAAAGAGTAGTTTCACAATTAAAACACATGAAACAAGTGCCAAAGTAACACAACAAGGTATGGATATCCGTTACTTCATTCATTTGGCAAGATATTAAATAATGGTTTTATATTTCATTCAGATTAGAGAGTAAAAGTATGTAAATATGTGTGTGTGTGTGTGTGCATATATATATATATAATAATAATAATAATAATAATAATGGGAGATGGACAAGAAACAACAAATCATATTATCTCTGGCTGCCCAGTCCTGGCAACGAAGGAATATATTCACAGACACGACAGAGTTGGGACCTACATACACTGGAAGCTATGCCAAGATTATGGAATAACAACAGAAAAAAGATGGTATAGGCACACACCAGAAAAGGTCACAGAAAATGAGAAAGCAACCATATTCTGGGATATGCCAATACACACAGATAGAGAAATTAAGACCAACAGACCAGATATAGTTGTCAGAGATCATGAAGAAAAAAATGTTTTCTAATTGATGTATCAATACCAGCAGATGACAATGTGTCTCTAAAAGAAATGGAGAAACTTTCAAAATACAAAGACCTGGAAATAGAGGTAACTAGAATGTGGAATCTAAAAACAGAAATAATTCCTATCATAGTAGGTGCATTAGGCATGATAAAAAAATATTCAGACAAATACATAACAAAAACACCAGGACTTACAAACACATATAACATACAGAAAATTGCACTACTAGGCACTGCACACATCCTACGCAGAACACTTTCAATACAGTAACCATCAGTGCATCACAACAAATCCCAGCACATACCCAAGGCACACAGAGCTGCACTCGGTAGTGAAGTGAAAGCCCGTTATAAAAATAAAACTACTGATTGATAATAATAATATGAGGGAATATTATTCCAAACTTACAGGGAAAATTCAATTTAGAAATACTAAATCAAATTTCACAAAATATAATATATATATATAAATTAGAAAAAAACCCACCTTTTATCAATTCAATAATGAAAAGTTAAATTATACCATCTAGAAAATTACATATTATAGAAAGATTAAATATAAGATAAAGCATATAACTATGATTAAGTAATGTGCAAAATGATAAATAAAACATATATATATATATATATATATATATATATATATATATATATATTATTACAAAATTGGGATTTTACCAATAGAACTGCAACTCCTATTTCAGGATAACCTTATTGTATGGAATACACATAGAAAGTTATATCCAATAATAATAATAATAATAATAATGATAATAATAATAAAATAATACAAGTATTTAAAAAAACCTACTATAAAATACAATAAAGTTATTTGAAAAATATTTGAAAAAATATATATAACTTACCTGTTATTAGTCTGTGGGAAAAAAAATATTTTTAATTAATGCAGATTTAAAGTTGTTTTTAAAGTAATCTTTATCTTATAAATTCCTGGTATTATAATTATTGTCATCATGGAAGTAGGCCTTCTTTCCCAACAGACTAATAACAGGTAAATTATTTGTTCAAATAATTTTATTGTATTTTATAGTAGGTTTTTTAAATGCTTTTATTATTTTATTATTATTAT
The DNA here is from genome assembly GCF_006345805.1 of Octopus sinensis. Taxonomy (NCBI): domain Eukaryota; kingdom Metazoa; phylum Mollusca; class Cephalopoda; order Octopoda; family Octopodidae; genus Octopus; species Octopus sinensis. The sequence goes on along the minus strand of NC_043001.1, from coordinate 29,798,148 downwards.
TATATTGGATATAACTTTCCATACAATAAGGTTATCCTGAAATAAGAGTTGTGATTCTATTGGTAAAATCCCAAATTTGTAATAATATATAAATGATACTGTTTACATTGTACTAGTAAAGTGTAAAATAGTAAATGTACTGATAACCTGGAATACCTCGTACTTATTATTCCCTAAGATTTTAAATATATATCAACAAAACTGAGTTCTAGAAGCGCTGTGTTCCACCTACACTTAACAAGAAAACTTCTCATACACTCTATCACAACAAACCAAACTATGTCTCTACATCTCTTCCCCACATTTCTGCTTCATGTACATTGATTACCTCTCACTCCCCAATCCTGTCCTCTTGGCCCTGTACCACTGTATCATTGCTCTGCCTACCCCCAACCTGTGTGTTCTACCCACATACCATGTCTCACTCTACCATCTATCTGCTAGCCCTCAATCTGTGTGTTCCACTGATATGTAACTCCTTTATATATTATGCCTGTCCTCGCATCCCTGTTCCTTTGTATCATTGCTATCCCCCCAACTCCATGCAAACCAAGGTCTATTGCCACTTACTCTCACTCTTCAATCACACTCATATCCTGTCACTTATATCATGGCATTTGAAATTCAAGGGTATGCCCTAGCACTTGCCACCATCTATATCTCTCTCTTCCTTTACTCAACCATCCCATTTATATTCAGGTCCCTGTTCCTTGTGAGTATACCCAGCATTTTTCCACCATCTCCATCCTGCAGTCTCCCATTCTCTCTCTCTCTCTCCCTCTCTCTTTCTCTCTCTTTCTCCTGTGGTAGTACACCTGTTTCTCTCTTCATTCCTGATCCTTCTCTCTCCGGCTGGGTAACCTTGTACTTCCTCTACAGCAAGACACCTGTATCTATTTCACTATAACCTTTTCGCTATCACTTCCTCCAGTGCCGACTCCCCTCTTAAAAGTATTTGTCTTGCAAGTACTTGGTGGCTCTGTCAGTGCAGGTGCCATTTAAAAGCACCCAGACCACACTGTAAAGTGGTTGGTGTTCAGAAGGGCATATAGCTGTAAAAACCTTGCCAAAATTGACCTTGCTGGTGCTTGTTCCATGTAAAAAGCACTCAGTCTGTTCTGCTGAGTGGGTGGTGTTAGTAAGGGTATCCAGTTATAAAAATCCTGCCAAAAGTCACAGAAGTCTGGTGCAGGCTTCGGCCTAGCCAGCTCTTGTGAAACTGATCCACCCATGCTAAGCGATGATGATGATATATACATGTGTGTGTGTGAGGGTGTACAACCTAGTGGTGAAGGTGTTGCCCTCATGATCACGAGATCATACTTTCACTTTCTATACTGGGAGGTGCATTGTAGTTCGTGAGTAGAAAACTTTATCTTAAGTTGTTCTGTGATCACTTCAATACCTGATGCTTGGCACACAGTGCAACTGTTCAGACATTGATTCGATGGAGAGAGCGAGCCAATGGTCAGCACAAACATTTGATCACTATAAACAAATCATACGTTATCTTCAACGGAGAGTCCATCATTTATGTGTGTGTGTGTGTGTGTGTGTGTGTGTGTGTGTATTTGTGTGTATATGTGTGTGTATTTGTGTGTATATGTGTGTGTATGTGTGTATATGTGTGTGTGTATGTGTGTGTGTATGTGTGTGTATGTGTGTGTATATATATGTTGTGTGTGTGTGTGTGTGTGTGTGTGTGTGTGTGTGGTGTGTGTGTGTGGTGTGTGTGTGTGATAGTGAGCTGGTAGAATCTTTATCATGTCAGGCAAAATGCTTAGGATTTCTTTCAGGTCTTTATGTCATCATCATCATCATCATCATCAACACATTGACATTTAACATCTGTCCTCCATGCTGGTGATGGGTTGGCTGGTTTGACCAAAGGCTGCTTCCGGTTCCATAGTCTGTTTTTGCTTGGTTTCTGTGGCTGGATGCCCTTCCAAATGCCAACCACTTAACAGTGTGTAGTGGGTGCTTTTCTTTTTTCATGGCACCAGTTCCCACACCAATACTTTTTTATGTGGCACCTTGTTGTTGTGGGTTGGTCATCCTGAGCCCAGGGATACACTACTTATTTTGGTCCACTGTAATCCCCTCTGTCATCTCCACTAAGAGAGTTATTCAAGACAGCCTCCTGGGCATTTGAGAGAATCTAAGTCTCATGTGCTCTTAGTGCTTTTTGTTTCTGCTAAAGATTCTGTGTTAAAAGCAAAGTCATCAGCGTATAGCAGTTCCCATAGGCACCCAGTCTTGAATTCCTCTGTTATAGTCTGGATGACTATAATGAATAAGTGCAGGCTAAGAACTGAACCCTGGTGAACACCTACCTGAACACTGAATTCATCACTGTATTTATGGCCGACTCTTACCTTACTCACTGCACCACTGTACATGGCTTGGACAGCTCTAACAAGCCACTCTTCTATGCCTAACTTCCTTAGAGACCACCATATAACAGAGTGGGGAACTCTGTTGAAAGCTTTCTCCAGTTAAACGAAAGCCAAGTACAATGTCTTCCTTTTGGCCAAGTACTTTTCCTGCAGGTGTCTCACTAGGAAAATGGCATCTATAGTACTCTTCCCAGGCACAAAACCAAACTGCATCTCATCTAGTTTAATTCTATTTCTATGTATTCATTCTATGTAAAGCATTATTCTCTCTTACTTTTATCATTGAATTCATTTAGTTTTGGACTGGATTGGAGCATGAAGATATAACCTCACATTTTTCATACTTAATACTTCATTATCTATGATTATCTGTTACAAACTTATGACATTTAGACCAAGTCAATTAATTAACTTATTTCTTGTTGTTATGTATGTGTGTGTGCATGTGTGTATACATATATATATATATCATCATCATCATCATCATCATCGTTGTTTAACGTCCACTTTCCATGTTGGCATGGGTTGGACGGTTTGACAGGGCTGGCAAACCAGAAGGCTGCACCAAGCTCCAATCTGATCTGGCAAAGTTTCTACAGCTGGATGCCCTTCCTAATACCAACCACTCTGAGAGTGTAGTGGGTGCTTTTTACATGCCACTAGCATAGGGGCCAATCAGGCAGTACTGTCATTGGCCACGACAATATATATATGGAGAGGTGGGGAGATAGATAGGTACATAGATAAATAGATGTGCTTTTTTTAATTAGATACTGATTTGGTGATCCTTCTCTTACCACTTAAATTTAAAGACTTTTCTCTGTTAGATCTAAAATTTACTATTCTGGCTTAGTGGTCCTGAAGCTTTGACCTTCATAATGAAATAAAAGAATCCTTCTCTTTTTGGAAATTTGATAATTGTTTACTTCTTTTGGTTGAAGTCATTAAATTTTAAATAGAGACAATGCATTATTTAATTACTAAAATAAAATAAATTAAAACGATGTATCTGAATGAAAGATTGAAGTTTGCTCACAAGTTTTAATGAAAATCGGTGATGAAGAAAATAAAGGAATAAATCCATAAACCGATAATTATCAAATTGAAAAATTAAAATTATTGCATGTCCATAGTAGTTAAAGTGTAACAAAAAAGAAAATAAAAGTTAATTTGCAAAGTCATGTTTTGAATTCTTTTTAAATCAAAATGTTTTGGGTGTTCCATTTTTTCAAGAAGTATATCTTATAAAATATTATGGAAATAAATTAATGACATTCAAAAATGGAAATCAAAGAAAGAATGAATTGCTATGTATTTTATAAATATTTTGTATTTTGCAGAGTTACAATCCAACCTTAATTATCGAGCAGAATTGACTTTGGATCCTGTAAATGTAGCATATACTATAACATTGGTCAGTGTTGGCACTTTTGATCCAAACACTTATCTGGAAATTATAAAGATAAATGGGAAAATATATGTTCGGTTAACTAGAGCTATGGATCGAGATGTAAGTATTTTTTATTTTTATTTTGAAAATATATCATTCTGGGTCTCCTCCATATGAATTATATCATTTCTAATTGAGATATTTTGCTGAAAGATTTAAATAAATCTGTTAAACGCAAACATCTAATTTTTGAATCCTACAGTCTCTTGATATACATGTATTTTTCTTTAGGATTTATTTAAGGGGGTCGATAAATTAAGTACCAGATGCGTACTGGGGTTGGTCTAATCAACTAGCCCTCTCCCCCAAGATTTCGGGTCTTGTGCCTAGAGTAGAAAAGAATATTTAGGTTATTTATTTTATTGCATGAAACCCCAGGATGAAAATAACAATCAAAAACATGGTTGGCCAAGTATGCCACAGATTGGTCCTTGTAGTTAATTGTCCAGCATGTCAAAATCAAATTTTTTGTGTAATTAGTGGTAAAATGGAGAAGGGTAAAGGTGACATGGGAAGGTTGAGCAAAAGAGAATGAGAGACAGTGTGTGTGTGTGTGTGTGTGTGTGTGTGTGTGAGAGAGAGAGAGAGAGAGAGAGAGAGAGATGGAGAGAGGGATGGAGAGATGGATAAAGAGAGAGAGAGAGAGAGAGAGAGAGAGAGAGAGAGAGAGAGAGAGAGAGAGGGAGAGATTGAGGTGAGAGGTGGGGAAGATTTTTAAAAACATGCTTGGTTGTGTATACTTAGATAACTTGATATGTTTCAGCCTAAGATGGGCCCAGGCCATTTCTAACTTAATAGCACCACCTGATAGATCTAAGGCATTTTACAGTCAAGTTTTGTGGTATCATGACCCAGTCATGTAGGGAGTTGTTAACTGAGCTGTCTCCAGGTTTATCTGGTATCCTTTGAAGAAATTTGTCCAGGCACCATTTAAAGGTGATGGCTCCAGCCTTGGATGCATTCTGAATTTGAGGTTAAGTTCATTTGAATACTATATATTCTCCACATTGTGTAAATGATGTAGTGCTCATGGTGTCATTGGAGAAAATGAAGTTTCAATGTTTTAAGATGGTCCCAGTTATCAAGGTCAGTCATGCCTTTTATTTTATTAGTGACTGTTCTCTGGGATGACTCAATTCTAGTAATGTTTAGTACTTGAAATATAACAAAAGTCAGTCATTACTGTTACAATGGAACTGACAAAGTGGCTAAATACATTTTTTGGGTCATGAGTAGAAGGAGGAAAAGGTTTGTTTTTATAGTTCAGGAAGTCTCTTGGGTAAACATATTCTTCAGAATAATGCTTCTCTCCATTAAACAGTTGTTGGATCAAGATCTGCACTTTCCTAGTAATCTCTGTTAACCCTTTAGCATTCAGATTATCCTGTCAAATGTAATGCTTATATATTCCCTGTGCTTGAGAAGACTCGGCAAGCTCAAGTGTGACCATAACCTTGTGGCCTCTGCCAGGGGTGTAACCAGATCACTTATGCATACCTTTCCTTTGGACACAAAACTCTGCTTGTGAAAACCTGTTGAGGCAAGTGAAATTGAAAAAAAACATTCAAGCGAGTTCATTGCCAGTGCCGCTGGACTGGCTCATGTGCAGGTGGCACATAAAAAGTACCATTTGAGCATGGCCGTTGCCATTACCACCTGACTGGCCCTTGTGCCGGTGGCACATAAAAGCACCCACTACACTCTCGGAGTGGTTGGCGTTAGGAAGGGCATCCAGCTGTAGAAACTCTGCCAGATCAGATTGGAGTCTGGTGCAGCCATCTGGTTAACCAGACTGCAGTCAAATCGTCCAACTCATGCTAGCATGGAAAGTGGACGTTAAACGATGATGATGATGTTTTGAGATTTTGATGATTATTTTTAGAACGACATTCTAGGATAGTTGTGAAATCTCAGATCTGTCTGGTTTGAATATAAAGAAGGAAGAATATTTGGGCCAGATATGGCTGGTTTAAATGCTAGGGGTTTAATGTTAGACTGTACAGAATTTTCTTTCAATAGCCACATGTATCTCACCAATATCTTACCTGTAATTGTTAAGTTAGATCTTGGAAACACCTCTTACGTTCACATATCTTTGAACTCATATCAACAAGTCCTTTGGTTCTATCGCTGTCTCATACACAGTGACTTTTGTATTACATCGATCATTTACATAGCAAGTGGTGATACCTCTGCATTAGTTTCTTGCCTCTGTGTTTGATTTAGACATATTTACTAAAATTGGCTTTAGATTAGGTATATGTCATCTTGGAGGATGCAAAGAGGCTGGCACAAAATCGCCTGTGATAGCACTAATGAACCTGGCCAGCTCGACAAATGATGATGCCTCTGGGACCACTAAGCTAAAATGACCTGAGCCCCATCAACCAAGAACATGAAACCAAGAAGCTAGGCGTACAATCCAAAAGAAGTCTTCATGGTGTGCCTATAGAAAAATTTCCTGTACTTATGGGTCTGTGGAAAATGCTTATGTACTAAGCTATTTACTCATCTATCTGCACAAGTCTTAACTTTAAGAGAAAATATGAATGCAAACCATATAACCTTATGATACAACTTACTAACTGTGGGCTAGAGTAAGGCATATAACTAATGCTATCTTTGAAACTGCTAACAGCCAGGGCTTTGTTATATATAATTCATGGAAGATAGGTTTGAGGCTCTTCTGCCAACACCTATCACAAGGTTTTTGAAAACAATTTCTTGATAGTTGAAAGGCATATCAACATGTTTTCTGAAAAGGTTTTGGAAAAATTTCCTGTTGCACTCATATACTTATTTACATACATCTGTCTTTTTTTCTAATGCTAGGGTGCCACCGAAAGCCCAAGTGATGATCAACCCCGATTTCAGTTTCAATTGCAGTGTAAATCAAGCGTAAGTATATTGCTCATGCCTTTTTAAAAAAAATTATGTCCTACCTACCAAGCAATGTCTTAAAGGCTAGAAGACCAAATTGAAAGTATTTAGTTCATTTCAATCACAAGTCAATATCTTACTGAGATTATATCTTTCATCTTTGATGAGTTTATAAACTGAGTACTGATATAGACATATTTACACACACACGCACACACACACACACATTAGCACTTTGTAGCTTCTACTACAGCTTCAAGCCTGTCAAAGCCTTGTGAGTGAATTCGATAGGTAGAAACAGAAAGAAACCTGTACGTGTGTGCATGCGTGGGTGTGTGTGTGTTTGCACATGTGCACGTGTGTGTATGTGTTTGTGCATGTGTGTGCACGTTTGCATGCATGTGTGGTTCTACTTCCTTGTTTTGATATCACAGAACAGTTATAAAGATGTGTCCGTGTCATACAAGACTCCTGGCGGTTTGCTGTGCTTGAGAAGACACATCAAGCTAAGTAAAATCGATGTTGTCTTTGCATACACACATGTCCCCTGAATCGCTCTTTGGCTGGGCATCCCTAATCATGTGGGCTTGTGAGTGCTGCTACCACATAAAAAGCATCCATACTGGTACCACATAAAAAGCATCCATGATGGTGTTGTGTAAATGCAACCCATGATGGTGTTGTGTAAAAGCTCTCAATGCACTCTGTAAAGGGATTAGCATTAGGAAAGGCATCCAGCTGTATAAACCAAACCAAAACAGACTGAAACCTGGTGCCAGCTCCTGTCAAACTATCCAATCCATGCTAGCATGGAAAACAAATGTTAAATGATGATGATATGTATTGAAAAGGTTGCAAGACACAACGAAAATTTTAGGAAAATAAATATAAGAAATAAGTGGAAATTTCACTGGTGAGTGTGTTACATTATAAGGCACAAAAAGACTCTCCCCAGACACAACAGTATATATGTATATATATATATATATATATATATATATATATATGTAATTCAATTAGAAGTTATATTAGCTTCATGAAGGGATGGTGTCATCCAAGGAAATGCCTAATATTTTAGGGGAAAATTGATTTCCTTAAAATAATATGCATGTATATAAACTGTAGTCTATATTCGTATAAAAGAAGAAGAATAAAATAGAGATTATGAGGTTAATAAGAGTTTATTATCAACAACAAATTGATCATTATCCTTTACAGTTGTTTCAATTATACACAGTGAATTAATTGTATATTAACTTCATATTTCTAAGCATAATCTCTTCATGGGGAAAAACATACCCTTAGATGTTTTGTATGTGTGTTTGTAGATTAGCACAGCAGACTCTGCTGTAAAGAATAAGGATCAATTTGTTGATAATAAACACTTATTATCTTCATAATCTCCATTTTCTTCTTCTTCCTATATATATATATATATATATATATATATATATATATATATATATATAATAAGAACCTTAAATATAAACACTCCTGTCACCCACCTGGTGTATTTAAAATCTTAATTCCAAATATTAGCTGTATGATCACATGCTTTCTTCTTCTCAAGACATATTTGAAAAAACTGCCTCATATTATAATAAAGCCTTATAGAATAGTGGCTTTACTGACAAAATCTTCTACAACTTTCCACCTACTCTATCATCTAGTCATAAGACAGGCCTCAAAAAACTTTTTGGTTTACCCCCACTTTCTCCCTAATGCTAGTACAAATGCAGCAAGAATATTCTTTCACTTAGTGGCTATCCACTTCCCTAGAACCTATAGATACAATAAAATCTTCAACAGACACAAGATAAAAGTTACCTCTTTTTGTCCAGCCTGCTCCAGATACATATGTAGAGACAAATCAAAAAGTCCTCTAGGACAGCAGTGCAAAATAGATTCCATTGTTTATAAAGCACAGGTTTCAGTGTACTACAACAATGGTCGTAAAGATATCAAACATTATATTGGAGCTGTGGAAGGAAAATTAAAATCTAGATATAACAACCATCTTTTGAATTTTAAGTACTGTGATAAGAGACATTCAACAAGCCTTTCAGCTTTAATCTGGAAACTTAAAGATGAAGGGACCAGTTTCGACATCAAATGGAAAATCCTCTCCAAATCTAGACCCTATATTAATGGGTCTAAAAGATATTCAGTGTGTTCTGTTGCAAAACTATATCTATTAAAAACTTGAGATCCTCCAATGAATACATAAATTCGAGGAATGAGATTTTTCCTGTATGACCGTATTTCAAGAAATATACCTTGCCAAGATTTAAAAGTAGACCTCCAGACACTTAGTAAACTATTAACACCTGGTTTATCACTGTTTGACATCAAATTATTGTAGCATTGGTTATCTCCCTTGTGCTTTTCTTTCTGTCTTCTTTACAAGTATCTCTTGTTTCAAGATTATCTGCTCAAAAGACAACTGACAAATGGTCATGTTTTCAGCTTGATAAATGGCAAAATAAATTACTATTTTGACCAGGAAACCCTGGATAGCTGCATTTACAAGATTTTTTTAAAGATTATCTTAGCTCTCTTACTGATTGAGTGCTTTTCTACTTGTTGAAGCACTCCCACATAATATATAAATATATATATATTATATATATATATATATATATATAATATAATAAGAACCTTAAATATAAACACTCCTGTCACCCACCTGGTGTATTTAAAATCTTAATTCCAAATATTAGCTGTATGATCACATGCCTTTCTTCTTCTCAAGACATATTTGAAAAAACTGCCTCATATTATAATAAAGCCTTATAGAATAGTGGCTTTACTGACAAAATCTTCTACAACTTTCCACCTACTCTATCATCTAGTCATAAGAACAGGCCTCAAAAAACTTTTTGGTTTACCCCCACTTTCTCCCTAATGCTAGTGCAAATGCAGCAAGAATATTCTTTCACTTAGTGGCTATCCACTTCCCTAGAACCTATAGATACAATAAAATCTTCAACAGACACAAGATAAAAGTTACCTCTTTTTGTCCAGCCTGCTCCAGATACATATGTAAAGACAAATCAAAAAGTCCTCTAGGACAGCAGTGCAAAATAGATTCCATTGTTTATAAAGCACAGGTTTCAGTGTACTACAACAATGGTCGTAAAGATATCAAACATTATATTGGAGCTGTGGAAGGAAAATTAAAATCTAGATATAACAACCATCTTTTGAATTTTAAGTACTGTGATAAGAGACATTCAACAAGCCTTTCAGCTTTAATCTGGAAACTTAAAGATGAAGGGACCAGTTTCGACATCAAATGGAAAATCCTCTCCAAATCTAGACCCTATATTAATGGGTCTAAAAGACATTCAGTGTGTTCTGTTGCAAAACTATATCTATTAAAAACTTGAGATCCTCCAATGAATACATAAATTCGAGGAATGAGATTTTTCCTGTATGACCGTATTTCAAGAAATATATCTTGCCAAGATTTAAAAGTAGACCTCCAGACACTTAGTAAACTATTAACACCTGGTTATCACTGTTTGACATCAAATTATTGTAGCATTGGTTATCTCCCTTGTGCTTTTCTTTCTGTCTTCTTTACAAGTATCTCTTGTTTCAAGATTATCTGCTCAAAAGACAACTGACAAATGGTCATGTTTTCAGCTTGATAAATGGCAAAATAAATTACTATTTTGACCAGGAAACCCTGGATAGCTGCATTTACAAGATTTTTTTAAAGATTATCTTAGCTCTCTTACTGATTGAGTGCTTTTCTACTTGTTGAAGCACTCCCACATAATATATAAATATATATATATATATATATATATTATAGATAATGGTCATTATATTTATGTTACGGATAGGTTTATTCAATTGGTCTATTCAATTGATCAGTTGAGTAAAACTGAATAACCTAAAAAAATTAAAGCTACTTCTGTCAGAGCCATTTCAGGTTATAACGAAACAGACCACTGAAGGAATGGTGAGTGTGTGGGGTAGGCAGGAAAAACTGGGAAGATGCAAGTGGGGTAGAGAAGAGAAAGGGATCATTTAATAGAAGCAGAAGTATAGGATGGCTGTCCCAATCTTGTGTTGCAGTTTGATATGGGCCACGGGGGAATTGTATTAGAAGATGAAAGAAATATCAGGTAATCACATTGTGATGCAGAGGTTGAGAAAGTTCTGATTAGCTAGGGTATATAATACTAATAGATTGAGACATGTGAGGTTGAAGTGAGATAATCAAGTTGAGTTGTTGAAATTAACTTCATTATTTGAGTTTTAAAATTTAAATCATTAAATGGATTATGGATTAGTATTTGAACTAAAGTTAACATTTCTAAATTTAGCATTGAAGCAAACTTGGGGGATAAATGAAACTTGAATAGGAATTGAAATTGGGTGCTAGGATTGGTTTAATTTTCTCATTAAAATACTTCTATTCTATGGTGCTCATAGGTTTCTTACAAATTATTTAAAATCTGTTTCAGACAACTACAGTAAATCGTAATGTGCACTGGATTATTGAGGACATTAATGATAATGCTCCTCAGTTTACCAAGTCGGTGTATCGTGTTGATGTTAATGAGGTAAGTGCAAACCCAACAATTTTATGGTTTACCTTCATATAAAGTAGGCTGATGTTATCAACTTGCATAAAATATTTCAAATATTTCAAACTTTTGATTATATATTTTTGATAGCTTTGCAACAAAATATAACTAATTTGGAATGTAATGAGGTAAATATATTTTCTAATCATTTGAAATTATACTCATAATGAAGATATAAGTCAGCATAAATGAGAATTCTTGGACAAAAAGTAAGGGTACACATACATATACACAGATACACACATGCATGCACACATGCCCACATGCACACACACATGCACGTGCATGCAAACACATACATGTTCATGTACACACATATGTTCATGCACACACACACACACACAGAGGAACGTGCACACACACACACACATGCACACACACACACACACACACACATCACGTATTGGTTTTCTTTTTGTTACATTGTGATCTATGATGGAAAAGTTAGCTTTATTTCTGTAAATATTACATAAGAACTTATTCAATAATTCTGAATAGCCAAAGATTTCACAGTATTTATTATTTTTCAGCTAACTCCAGTTGGAACCACAATATTTAAACAGATATCAGCTACTGATAAAGATGAAGGAGTAAACAGAGAAATTGACTACGCGATAGTTAATGGTCCAAAGGTAAATGCTAAAACAAATTTTTTTATTAAGGATAATTAAAGTATTAAAAACAATGAATTATTATTATTATGATTATTTATGTTGTTAAAATATTAATTTATATATAATTTCTTGATAATCATTAGTTGCGATATGTATATCTATTTATTTATTATGTTTTATGATTATTATTAATTTTATAATGTGATTTAACGAAATTACATATAATTTAATTTGAGAATTAGTTTTGTAAGACAATATATTATTTAATTATTAGGTGGTCTATTTATTACACAGCATTACATTTAAGTAAATTAGTTTAATATTAATTGATATTTTGATCAACTATATAATTGAGTAAAAAATTAAATTTATGTATACTACATATATATTTATAATATATATAGTTTATCTAATAAGTTTGTATATATTTAAACCATTTCCTATTATTAATTCTAATATTTATAACTTGTACTAACATTATGTATATTACTTAACATTAAGGTTTTTGATATAAATTGCTTAATGAGTATAAGATTTTATTTAAATGTTTATTAAATAAATAAATTAATTAATAATTTAATTTAACGTAATGGATTAAATTATAGTATTTAGTTTTCACTAATGTATATTTTGTATTATATATATATATATATATATATATATATTTGTTTTAAATATTTTAATTAATTGTATCTTATTTTTTATTCTATTATTTTATTTAAACAAGAATATATTTATTAAGATATTTTGTATTTTACAAGATTATTTACGTATATTTATTAATTTATCTAATTAATTATTTTATTGTTTTTTTTTAACCTGAAGAGTGGCTATATTTATATTGAAGTGATTTTACCATTATTATTATTATTATCATTTCTTAAATATAGCCACGAAACACATGTTGTTATTCTACAAAATATATACATTTTATTTACTTTTTTGCAAATTAATCATTGTTATATGTTTTATCTTATAATTAATCTTTCTATAATATGTAATTTTTCTAAATGGTATAATTTAATTTTGCATTATTGAATTGATAAAAGGTGTTTTTTTTTTCTACTTTATATATATATATATATATTATATTTTGTGAAATTTGATTTAGTATTTCTAAATTGAATTTTTCCCTGTAAGTTTGGAATAATATTCCCTCATATTATATATATATATATATATATATATGAGCACTCCGTCGGATATGACGACGAGAGCTCCAGCTGATATGATCAATAGAACAGCCTGCTCGTGAAATTAACGTGCAAGTGACTGAGCAATCCACTGACCCGCGTACCCCTAACATAGTTCTCAGGGAGATTCAGCATGACACAGAATGTGACAAGGCCGGCCCTTTGAAATACAGGTACAATTCATTTTTGCCAGCTGAGTTGACTGACTGGAGCAACGTGAAATAAAGTGACTTGCTCAAGGACACAACACGTCACCAGGAATCGAACTCACGAGCCAAATGCCTTAACCACTAAACCTAAGGCTTAGTGGGATATATATATATATATATATATATATGCAATGGACTTCTCTCAGTTTCTCTCTACCTAATCCACTCACAAGGCTTTGGTCAGCCTGAGGCTATAGTAGAAGACACTTGCCCAAGGTGCCAGGCAGCAGAATTGAACTCAGAACCATGTAGGGAAGCAAGCTTTTTACCACACAGCCACTCCTGTGTATGTGTGTGTGTGTGTGTGTGTGTGTGTATATATGAACTATTTGTCAATGTATTTGCAAATCTATCTATTTTTCTAATTTATTTTACTCTGATGCATATTAGTTTGTTACAATAATATAGGGAGATTCTTTATTCCCCCACTAATTGAATTAATAGTTTGTAATAATTATTTTTAGCAATAAACTGTTACCATAAATGACAAGTTGGGCATAAAGAGGGGAACTGAACGCAGAACGTAACGGCAGATGAAAATACGGCTACGCATTTCGCCTGGCGTGCTAACGATTCTGCCAGCTTGCCGTGTGTGTATGTATATATATTATATACACACATATACGTACATACATACTTACATACATACACACATGAGATGTGATTCATGTCAGTTGAATGGGGTCTGCACTTTAAGCTGGGTTTCTGATGACAATCTTCTGAACTTAAAAGTATTAGAAACTGCTGATATATGAAACATGCAATTACAAAAATTAGCTTCAAATCTTCCCACGATGGAAAGAAAATATAATTGGTTCTGTTACTATATATCAGTATAATTTCTTTTAATATCACATCATTTACTCTATATTTAGATGATATCATTTCTCAGCATTTATTTTATTCAGTTCATATTTGGATGACTCTTTTGCACTGATTAATTTTGATTATTTAGCAGAGTGTTAAATGCTTTCTTTTTCTTTTTCTTCTGGTGTATTAATCTATATTGACTATTTTTATTTATTTGTGCTGCAGCAAAATGGTGTGGAAATTTTTTATATGAACCTTCCATACTTTGGGTATATTGCTACGCGAGCTCAGTTGGATTATGAAGCACCCATCAATTCATATGTATTGAACATTTCAGCTTCAGTGAGTATTTCATCTATCTACCTATCTATTTATCTATCTATCTGTCTGTCAGTCGGTCGCTCGACTGATTGATCCATTAATCCATCCATCGATCCAGTGGCGGAGAGTATGAATAGTACAGAGGGGATAGAGAAGATGTTCCATTGGAGTGTGAAGGGACATTTAAAGATGGCAAGTGATGGTTAGAGGAACTGAAGTGGTTGGAAGGTGGATATAGTAGATATGTAAAGGCATGGAAAGTGGGTGGATAGGTATGTGAAGGAGGGTGGTGAGGCGTGCAAAGGGTGGCAGGGATATTAGGGAGATGAGTTATAAGGGATTTTTACCAGAGGACAGAATTGTGTGTGTGTGGGGGGGAGCATGGCCATAAAAAATAAGCCTGTGTGTATGGCCATGATTTTATTTAACTTCATGCGTCTTCTTAAGCACAACAAATTACCAGAAGTCTCAATTTCCTTTTGTCTTCTGTGTGAGACTCAACATCTGAAGATCATTTCTCACCACTTTATCCCACAACTCCCTGCATCTACTTCTTCCACAGTTACCATCCTCAATTAGAGATTGCCACCTCTTTTATCCAGCTCTCCGTAAACTTCCTCTGAAACCACTGCACCTCATATGTGTCCATAGCTTGCTCTGAGGACACTGTATCTATCTATCGTGCAGTGTCCAACAATCTCCGACCTGTGGACTTATGTCGAACAACTGCTGTCACATGTGGGACGTGTCGGTTTATCAGCCGAGTCTATCATTAATATCGTCAAGCCTCCTTCCTTCAAACGGGAAGGAAGGGCTATTTTTATCATACTTGTGGCTATGGCGAAAGAATGTATCTGGTGGACGTGCCTGAAAGGATTAGAGACAAACACTTTCCTCTCTGGTCAATCTCTCATCAACTTCTTCAAGTATCACTTGAAAAGGGAAGTGAGAGTAGAGAGGCAAGTTTTGTCTAGTGAATGTTTTAAAAAAAGATGGGTGAATGTAGCAAGGATGGCACGTATGAATGACGAAGCCACCTTGAGTATGATCCTATGAAAGGTAAAAATTTAATACAGAGAATTACTTATTTGTAAAAAAAAATGTAACATGTGACTTCATTGACCGAGGTTACCGTGGTCTCTTCTGTAGGCTTTTCTTTCCACGGGTAAACCTCACCTGTCTTCCCCTTTACACTTTATATTGACATTTCTGTGATAATGATCCCTATTGATTGATTTTTTCTTTTTCCTTTTATTTCTATTACCCCCTTTTTTTGCTTTTGCTTTCCTCTTTCTTTCCTTTTACAGTCTCTTTTGATTGAAAACCAACCCCCCTTTTTTATCTCCAAAAGAAAAGCTCTATCTTGTAATTTGTCCCGTCTGTGTGCAGCCCTGTGTGGCTAATAAAGAAACATATCTATCTATCTATCTATCTATCTATCTATCTATCTATCTATCTATCTATCTATCTACCTACCGAGGCAGAGAGAGAGAGAGAGTGGAAAAAAGAAATAGATAGATAGATAGATAGATTGATAAATATTTGCTCATCACTGAGTTACAAACACTCCCCTCTCGCTCTTATTATACACAAAGTTTAATGAATCGTTGATTAGAAAATTAAAATCTCTAACAAATGATACTATTCCTCAGTCTTTGTAATAATAAATATCAAAAACTAAAATATTTAGTTTTCTTTTTGTCAAAGGATCATTTCATTTTGCAACATCATGGTTAAAATTTCACATTAGCTTTCCATCTTAGTAAAATAGATAACTCTAATTCAAAATTAATTCATATACATAGGCAGTGTATTTCCTGAAAAATATGGTCTTAAAATGTTAAAATGTATTTTTCGCTTATTCATTGTAGCACTGAAGAACATTAGATTATTGAGTTCCGATTATTTGATTCCAAGTCTTGATCAAAATTTCTCGCATAAATAATAACTGTTGCTGTCAGCGAGAAAAAAAATTAAACAAATTTTCTTTCAATTCTAAATTATTTCAGGATAAGGGAAAACCACCAAATATTCGGTACAGCAAACTCATTATCAACGTTACTGATGGAGATGACAGAAGCCCTGCTTTTGACTACCAAACTTGTGTGAGAGTAGATGGAGTTTGCATACAACCTCGGTTTGATGCATCAATCATGAG